>NC_025699.1:22110631-22114630 GCF_000633955.1 Camelina sativa
TGACAAGAGTAAAGCCTTGTGTAGTTCTAGTTTGCATTTTTCAAACTAGATAGGACTAGGTGGTTCACTTGTTGGGTTTGGGACTTGGCTGTTATGAAAAGAAAAGAGGAAAAAGAGAAAGAAAAAGGGTAGAGTCTTTAAGAGGAGAATGTGTTTAAGCAAAGTCTAGTGAAAGGATGGGAAGTAAAAATTTTATTAAAGATGGTTCTAGTTAAAGAAAAGAAAAGAAAGATAAGAAAAGTCTAGCAAAAAGCTTGTATGTCTTAAGAATAAGAAGAAAAGAGAACCATAGCAATAAAAAAGAATCCCCCATTCCACTAGAAAGATCAAATAAGAAACCTCTCCTAAGACTTCAAAATCAAAAGAGAAAAGGGTGAAAGAGAAGTGAAGAAGAAAAAGGGTAGAACTAGGACAATTTGGGTTTAGATTGATAGGATAAATACTTTGGGTGCCTTTGGGTAGACAAGGTCTTGTACTTGTATGTGTCTAAGTGTTCTTACCTTTAGCATTCTTCTAAAGCTCAATCCGTTACGATTCAGCCTCGGCGTCCTTCATGATAGTTGTAGAAAATTGAGTTATATTTCCAATGCCGGTGGTTGCAAGGCAATCGGAGCTTTCGTTCAAGAGTTATACCTGTTTTACTGAACCTATATCATTCCTGATCGAAGACTGGAGTTACTTGACGGACCAACCACTCGACCATGCACCCGACCGAGCATGGTCGAGCACTTGCAGCCAACTCTCTATTTTGTCCTCTAGCTAACTAGGGCTTCCCCCTCTTTACTATATATATGTGCTGGCACTTGTGGCCGAAAAGAGAGACCCTGTAGACACCTCATAACCTAGTTTTTGCCATTTTTAGCTATTTTTACATTATTGCATCATCTCTTATCTTTTCTCTAGATTTTCATAGATTTGTAACATTCATAACTTTGAATCTATTGAGTATTTTCTTTCACTTCTTTGTATTAAATTGTTCATCTCATCATTATCTATCCATCCATGTCTATATCATCATTTTCTGGGTTTGTGTTCTTCATGATGATTTTTAGATCTTATTAGTGGCTTAGGATCTTAGGGATGGATTAGGCTGGGTAATAGTTATGGTTGCTTAAACTGATCAAGCTTGATTGTTTAAATATCTCTTCTAGATTAGATATGCTCTATGCTATTCTTATACTGAGAGGGTAAGAATAGATCTTAAGCTTCTTAGCATCACACCAATGTTTAAGTTGCTAGATAAGGCTAATGCTAGAGATTATCATGAAGCATGCTAAGAGATTAGATGTTTTGTTGATTTTTGACTATAATGATCTGAGTTTAATGCCTGCTTTTATATGATCTTTGCTAGTGAGAGCTAGATTGAGAGTATCTTAGCTTGATTGTTATTGCCAAGAGATTGGATTAACTTGTATTAGGAGATCATTGTCTAGAGATAGCTCATGTTTGATTGAGGTTTGTTGGCTAGTTTAGATAATCATAGCTTGAGTCCAGCCCATGAATCCATCCTTAGGACCCTATTTATCTATTGATTTACCTGTTTGAATCCTATTTAATCGCTTGCTGTTTGTTTACTTTCGTTCTGCTCTGTTTTGTTTGATGCTTTGTTTCAGTTCAGTTCATTCGCTTGTCAACTCGACCACCCACTCGACCATGCACTCGACCGAGTGCTAGGTCGAGCTCCAGTTTACTTTCTTGTTTATGCATTGTTCTGTTCTTGTTTTCTTCTACTTATTAGTCAATTCTGCTTAGTATTGTTTATTGCACTTGTTCTACAGTTTATTTAATTCAGCATTACTATTGTCTTAATTAGTTGCCTTAGTTCATTGCATTTCATTATTGTCATTAGGTTGTTAGAAACAAATCAAATTGATATTTGGCTTAACTTGAATGCATTGATCACATCTTGACTACTTACATATCACACTCTTTATGGTTTGACATCCTTTATGCTACCTAATGGTATTGAAACACCTTGCATACCATTCATCATCATCTCTGCTTATGTCTATGTTTGCATGTTCTCATACATTCATTGCATAATTAGACCTTGAAAAAGATCTTGTTTCAAAACCATAGGTACAGGAAGGTGTCATGTAGTGTAATTTGAGTGACTGAAGAAGTGTCCAAGTTATCGAGACCAATGAGCCGCCGTCTGAGCAGTAACTGAATATCCTTTTTGATCTTGTCAACAGAAGAAAAAGTTGGAGTGTGGATCCTCGCATTGCGCTCAGTCCATATTGCAAAGAGGAGAGCTTGAAATATCAAATTGCAAATGACATTGAGCTTCCTGCTTTTGGTAGGGGATTTAATCCAATGGAGATATCCTGTAAAAGTCAGAGGTTGCAGTGGAGGATGAAGAGATGCAATGAAATCAAGCCATAGCACCTTCAAGAAAGAGCACTGGAAGAAGAGGTGATCTCGAGACTCCTCCCCTGATAGACAAAGAAGACAATTCGAGGGCACCTGCAAGTTCCAACTTCTCAAACGGTCCCTAGTCGTGAGTCTGTTTAGCATTGTCAACCATGTCATGAAAGCCATTTTCGGGATTCTTTCTTTAAACCAAACCTGGGAGTGCCATGGTACCAAGGGGCCATGCGGATGCAAGTGATTCCAAACTTTTAGAGAGGAGAAGGAACCTTGGTCATGATCTGGGGAGAGTTTCCAAAAGAACCGGTGTTTCCCTACTGTAACTGATGGAGGTGGATGATTATGATATTCTTGATATACCTTAAAAAAATAAAAAATAAAAAGTACTCTTGAGATAAAATAATTTGTGGTACTCAATACAATATTATAATTATTTCTATTTTATTTTATTTTATTTTTTTTCTTAAAATGATCCACACAATCGTACCTTGTTAGTTAAACACATCAGTAAAGTTATGTTTTAATTGTTTACGAGCCATGACTCATGGCCGTCGCTAACTTTTCGAAGGCTACAATCAAAGAAAAATAACGGGCTGAATTTTGTGACTGCATGCAATAATATATATATATATATATTTAAATGTTTATTATTGTAACAGCCGCTTTCTAAAATTGGGATGTAGGGAAAACCGAAGGAAATTGATTTTTGGTTTAATTAAATTATGGTTTAATTTAATTAAACCAAAAAGCCTTATTTCTCCTTCTTTTTGTCGACACTTCCTCCTCTTTTGTGCTTTGGTCGACATTGTCATCAGAGAGAGGGAGATAAAGAGAGTTAAGTGTTGGTTATTTGGTGTAAAGGAGAAAAAGAAGGAGATCAAGCTTTTTCCTTAGAGTTAAGAGAGAAACAGAACTGTCAGGATTTGGGAGAAGGAGAATTCGACTGGTCAAATCGTTTTGAAAGGTACTGATTTTTAGTATGGTTGTAGCTAAGAGTTTTTCGTACACTCTCCTTTTTACAGAAGTGAATTTGGGTTAATATTCTAGGAGATATTGGCAATTTCATGGACCGTTTCTTCTCATTCGCGGATTGAGACCAGCGGATGTTACGGGATCGATTGTGGTTTCATCTGAGATCCGATCGTGCTGAAATTTTGGGCTAAGCTTCTGGACGTATAGACTTTGCATTTCACCAGAGGGATTAGAAAGTTAACTTGTGAGGTTGTTCTTTTCTGTTTTGATTTCGTGGTTTGACTTGTGAGGTTGTTCTTTTCTGTTTTTTTCTGGCAGTTTGTTTTCAATATTTGTTTGTTATTGTGATTGGTTGTAGGAACAAGTTTGGTTGTTCTTGGATATTGGAAAGCATCTCATTTTGTTGTATTTAGTTTTGTGAATCACTTGTTAAGGTAAGTGCAGGACCATGGCTTATCTAAGCTGGAGATTTCTCTAATCTGCTTGTTTATGTGTTGTTTGGCTTGTTTATTGTTGATTGTTTATTGTAGATTGTTGGTTGATGGTTAGAGATGTCCCTATTGCTTGTGTGTATAGCCCAGTAGATGGGAGGATTGCCTTACTGAGTGTTTATTAAATACTCATGCATTGCAATATGTGTTTGTGGTGCAGGTAAAG
>NC_025699.1:22115423-22117816 GCF_000633955.1 Camelina sativa
CGGTCTTTTCATTTTGGTATCAGAGCCCTTACGGTTCTAGGTTTGGGTTCACTAGGTTTATGTTCTGATGTTTGGGATTGCATGTCTAGATTGATTATGTGAGTTAGTCAATTGTGTGTGGCATGGAGTCCTAGAACATCCTCTTTGAGCCTTCAATGAGATTCCACGGTGAGCTATTGTTATGTTTCTATGTGTGGTATTGATTTGTTTTCNCCGAGAGGGGTACCAGTGTAGGCTCTAGTTGTGCCGCATGTGGCGGGGTGCAGCCGAGGGCTATTGATGTTGAGGACTTTCCACCTTATGTTAAGAGGATGGAGCGGTTGTAGATGACCGATATGAGATTATTCTCAAGAGGTATCAGACCTAGAGAGGCGGATAGGTGGACATATGCATGTTTTCAAAACAGATAGAGAGGCGGATAGGTGGACATATGCAGACCGAAATATGCGAACGTATGGTACTTGTTTGTTTTATTACGCTCGTATTGATTATTTGTTGTGGAGAATAGCTATGCGGAAAGCTAATTTTGGATTAATCTATCTTGTGGAAGTTTTCCCTAAGAGACAAGTTACTAGAGGTTCTTGGACGAACAAGAGGGTTGACATTCAGGTGGCTTCGAGTTGATGTCGGCATACTTGAGTGTTTGTTTGGCAGAGCTGAAGAAGCAGCTAGAGGATTTGTTGAGTAAGGGATTCATCCGTCCTAGTGTATCATTGTGGGGAGTTTCCGGTTGTGCATTGATTATCGGGGTTTGAACCGGGTCAGAGTCCTAAGGAGTATGCAGTGAATTTGAGGGCAGTTCTGGAGAAGCTGCGGGAGCAGAAGTTGTTTGCTAAGTTGAGCAAGTGTAGTTTTTGGCAGCGTGAGATGGATTCTTTGGGTCACATTGTTTCTGCAGAGTGAGTTTCTATAGATCTGGAGATGATTCAGGCTATCAGGATTTGCCTAGACTACAGAATGTCACTGAGATCAGAAGTTTCCTTGGTTTGACAGGTTACTACAGGACCAGGAGATGAAGTCTCTGGTAGGAGAGATCAGTGCGTTGAGCTTGTGTGCGGTTTCTCGAGAACCATTGGGTTAGGAGGCGGCTTATGGAGCGGATCTTCTGAGCAGGGTGTGGTTGGCTCAGGGGAAGGATTTGGGGCTGGTGAATGTCTCTAAGGATATTGATTCAGAGTATCAGGTCTCAGCGAATGGTACTATCTTGGGGCGCGGTTGGATTTCTGTGCCCAAGGATGAGGATTTGAGATAGGAGATCTTGAGGGAGGCTCATGTGAGCATGTTTTCTATTCATCCAGGAGCGACTAAGATGTACCGTGATCTCAAGAGGTACTATCATTAGGCCGGGATGAAGAAGGTTGTAGCTAGTTGGGTCGCGAGGTGCGACATGTGTTAGCTGGTGAAGGCTGAGCATCAGGTTCCAAGCAGATTACTAAACAGTCTATCCATTCCAGAGTAGAAGTGGGATATGATCGCATTGGATTTTGTAGTAGGATTGCCAGTGTCACGGACCTTTGATGCTATCTGGGTCATTGTGGACCTGTTGACTAAGTCAGCACATTTTCTGGCCATTAAGAAGACTGATGGAGCAGCGGTCTTGGCTAAGAAGTATGTGAGGGAGATAGTCAGATTGCATGGGGTGCCGGCGAACATTGTGTCTAATAGGGATTCTAAGTTCACTTCGGTGTTCTAGAAGGCATTTCAGGCAGAGATGGGCACTAAGGTGCATATGAGTACAACTTATCATCCCCAGACAGATGGACAGTCTGAGAGGACAATCCAGACGCTGGAGGATTTGCTGAGGATGTGTGTGTTGGATTGGGTGGCCATTGGGCGGATCACCTGAACCTGGTAGAGTTTGCTTACAACAACAGTTATCAGGCGAGTATTAAGATGGCTCCTTATGAGGCTTTGTATGGGAGACCATGTCATACACCATTATGCTGGACTCAGGTGGGGGAGAGGAGCATGTTTGGTGCTAGTTTTGTTCAGGAGACCTCAAAGAAGATTCGGGTTCTCAAGCTGAACATGAAGGAGGCTCAGGATAGGCAGAGAAGTTATGCTGATAGGCGGAGGAGAGATCTTGAGTTTCAGGCNGAGGTGCGACATGTGTTAGCTGGTGAAGGCTGAGCATCAGGTTCCAAGCAGATTACTAAACAGTCTATCCATTCCAGAGTAGAAGTGGGATATGATCGCATTGGATTTTGTAGTAGGATTGCCAGTGTCACGGACCTTTGATGCTATCTGGGTCATTGTGGACCTGTTGACTAAGTCAGCACATTTTCTGGCCATTAAGAAGACTGATGGAGCAGCGGTCTTGGCTAAGAAGTATGTGAGGGAGATAGTCAGATTGCATGGGGTGCCGGCGAACATTGTGTCTAATAGGGATTCTA
>NC_025699.1:22118946-22126840 GCF_000633955.1 Camelina sativa
TACACCATTATGCTGGACTCAGGTGGGGGAGAGGAGCATGTTTGGTGCTAGTTTTGTTCAGGAGACCTCAAAGAAGATTCGGGTTCTCAAGCTGAACATGAAGGAGGCTCAGGATAGGCAGAGAAGTTATGCTGATAGGCGGAGGAGAGATCTTGAGTTTCAGGCAGGAGACAGAGTGTACCTCAAGATGGCCATGTTGCAGGGTCCGAACAAGTCATTCTCAGAGACTAAGTTGAGTCCGAGGTATATGGGCCCATTCAGAGTGATTGAGCGGGTTGGACTAGTGGCATATAGACTGGAGTTACCCGAGGTTATGCGTGCATTCCATAAGGTTTTCCATGTGTCTATGTTGCGGAAGTGTCTCCGTGAGAGTGAGCAGGTGTTGGCTAAGATTCCTGAGGATCTTCAGCCTAACATGACATTGGAGGCGAGACCAGTGAGGGTTCTCGAGAGGAGGAACAAGGAACTTTGGAAGAAGAAGATTCCTTTGATGAGAGTCTTGTGGGACTGTGATGGTGTTGAGGAGCAGACTTGGGAGCCTGAGGCGAAGATGAAGGCAAGGTATAAGATGTGGTATGAGAAGCAAGCCCCGACTTGAACTTGTCTAGCTAGGTCCCATCTGTAATCCATGGCTGGAGCGGGAATGGAGTATTCCAGCCTATCTCTATTATTACTCGGTCGCTTGGGGTGGTTGGTTGTGCGACTCAGTAACAAGATGGGGTGGTGCTCGGGGTACAAAGTTTCTGTGAGGCGGGGTTTTGGAGGAAAGTTTTCCTGGAATAGAAGTTTCCAAAAGTGGAAAGCTTCCAAAAATGGAAAGTGCTAAATATGGAAGGGCTTGTGTGGCCTTGGTGGCGGACTTTTGAGTCAGTGTGCCCATGTGTGGCGGTCTTTTTATACATTGTGTGGCCTATGTGGCGGGCTGTTTAGCCGTGTGTGGCCTTTGTGGCGGGCTGTTTAGCCAATTATTTGGCCTTTGTGGCGGGCTGTTTAGCCAGAGTGTCTTTGTGACGGTCCTTCGGGACCGATGGTCTTTGTGACGGTCCTTTGGGACAGATGGTCTTTGTGACGGTCCTTCGGGACGAGTGGCCTTGGTGGCGGTCCTGTTTAGGACATTTGTTTGGCCTTGGTGGTGGTCCTCTTTAGGACATTTGTTTGGCCTTTGTGGCGGCCCTTGTGGCATGTATATGATCCTTGTGTGGTCATGAGGTATTCCAGTGAATTGATATGTGGTTGGTAGGACATTGAGATGTTTTACGCGAGCAACGGGAAGGAAACCTGGATAGGGATAGGACTCAGACATGTTTAGAATTGTTTGCTCGCGGCTCTTGGAGGACTTAGGTTCTCCTAGTACTGCCATATTCAGAGACTTTGTGGCTTGGGAATATGGTTGGTATATCGACTTCGGATGAAGATCCGGGGGCGCACTATAGGGTGGCAACCGGAGAGACGAGTCTTGGATTTTCCATATATATTATGGCATGCGGGCTTAGGTCCGATGAGGAGCCAACATTATGGCATACAGACTTAGGTCTGATGAGGAGCCAATAAAAACTCAAGGTTTAGGCCTATGTGTAAAGGAAAGTCCAAAAGTCGGGAGCAAATGACGCCTGGAGCGTGAGTCTATCGCCTAGAGGTGACCTTCTGTAGATCGGTCAGAGGAGTGCGGGCCGTGGAGACGGTTGCACGAGAGTCCTTGGCTGATGATCATTCGAGATTCGAGGACGAATCTATGTTGGTGGTGGGGGGAATTGTAACAGCCTCTTTCTAAAATTGGGATGTAGGAAAAACCGAAGGATATTGATTTTTGGTTTAATTAAATTCTGGTTTAATTTAATTAAACCAAAAACCCTTATTTCTCCTTCTTTTTGTCGACACTTCCTCCTCTTTTGTGCTTTGGTCGACATTGTCATCAGAGAGAGGGAGATAAAGAGAGTTAAGTGTTGGTTATTTGGTGTAAAGGAGAAAAAGAAGGAGATCAAGCTTTTTCCTTAGAGTTAAGAGAGAAACAGAACTGTCAGGGTTTGGGAGAAGGAGAATTCGACTGGTCAAATCGTTTTGAAAGGTACTGAGTTTTGGTAGGGTTGTAGCTAAGAGATTTTCGTACAATCTCCTTTTTAAAGAAGTGAATTTGGGTTAATATTCTAGGAGATATTGACAGTTTCGTGGGGCGATTCTTCTCATTCGCGGATTGAGACCACCGGGTGTTACGGGAATGATTGTGGTTTCATCTGAGATCCGATCGTGCTGAAATTTTAGGTGAAGCTTCTGGACGTATAGACCTTGCTTTTTTACTGGAGGGATTAGAAAGTTAACGGTTCGTTTTGATTTCGTGGTTTGACTTGTGAGGTTGTTCTTTTCTGTTTTTTCTGGCAGTTTGTTTTCAATATTTGTTTGTTGTTGTGATTGGTTGTAGGAACAAGTTTGGTTGTTCTTGGATATTGGAAAGCCTCTCATTTGGTTGTAATTAGTTTTGTGAATCACTTGTTAAGGTAAGTGCAGGACCATGGCTTATCTAAGCTGGAGATTTCTCTAATCGGCTTGTTTATGTGTTGTTTGGCTTGTTTATTGTTGATTGTTGATTGTTGATTGTTGATTGTTGGTTGATGGTTAGAGATGTCCCTATTGCTTGTGTGTATAGCCCAGTAGATGGGAGGATTGCCTTACTTAGTGTTTATTAAATACTCATGCATTGCAATATGTGTTTGTGGTGCAGGTAAAGGCAAAGTGTGACCGTGGAATCAGGGCAATGAAGAGGAGGATGTTCTAGTGGTTCGTTTGGTTGTCTGGCTTCTGTTAGGCTGCTAGAGTGGAGTCCTTGAATGTTGTTTACGATTGCTGGTTCTTTGGATGTTGTATGGATCATTAGTTTATGAATGGAATTAATATTGGTTATTTATATATATTGGATATTGGTAATGTTTTCCGCTGATGATTGTGATTGTGGTTAGGTGGCTAGTGGTTGTGGAACCACTAGTTGTAGTTTATTATTATATTATATTATATATTTATTATTTATTATTAAAAAAAAGGTCGGTCTTTTCAATTATAACAAAGACGAAAAATTTATTAAAATGAGCCATAGGTTGTTCAAACTCCCGATGAGTGAGTCTCCACTAACACTCCTAACACTACTAGACCAGAGAATTTTTTGATAAATCTGGGCTGAATTTTGTATATAGTATATACGGCCGCAAGTTGATGCTTCATTGGCTTAGCCTATGGACCGGCTCTCGCCATGAGTACTATTAGTACTATTTGAGGAGATGCTCTTTTTTTATTCATGAATATGATATTTTTCTCTATTTTTCATTTTCAAATATTTGATTCCACATCAACAAAAGAAAATATTTTATAATTTTTGACAATGGTTAAGAGATTATAATTAATAACATTCATTCCGAAATATATTTTTTCGTTTTTTATGGAAAAAAAATTATGTTTTTGTTTCTTAAACATTTCGGCTAAGTATTTGGTTGGTCTTTATATCCTCTAGTGGAGAAATCATGTAAACACTCATATAATATATATTACCAATATATTATTATTATTATTATTATTATTATTATTATTATTATGATTACTGTTATTATTATTATTATTATTATTATTATTATTATTATTATTATTATTATTATTATTATTATTATTATTATTATTATATAGAGTGTTATAGAATGACTTTGCAACATAAAATTATATAAGTTTTTAGTTTTGACTTTATACGACTTTTCATATTTCTTTTCTATATTTATTTTTCATATTTGGTGGAATAGGGTTGGACATGGGAAGAATTAATACTCTTGAATTTTGAGATACCTTATTCCGACCTTTACGTAAAAAATTACAATTAAAAAGAATACCCGGTAAAAATAGATAAATGAGAAACATATGCAAGATATAGTTCTAAAAATGTAAATTTACAAACTTCAAAATTAAAAACTTATATTTTTATGTTGCAAAGTCATTCCAAAACATTTTATTTAATAAACATTAAAAAGCGGGTATTAAGGGGTTGAGTAATGAATCTAATAATATAGCCCTGGGCAATCGGCAAAAACCGATTAAACCGAACCGATCAAACCGAAACATTCGGTTTTTGGCAATAAATGAGAGAGGAGGAGTAAACCGATCGTTAGGGTTATTTTATGAGTTCGGAAATCGGTTTTCTCGGTTTGGTATCCGATTACCGATCGGTTTATTCGGCTTAAAGGAACATGGTATAAAAACAGAAAACCCTAGATATAATCCATTACAACGATCCTAGGAAAAAAAAAAAGATCTCTGCCTCCTTCTTCACTCTCTTCTCCTTTACGATCTTCCTTCTTCTTCTTTCTCCATTCTCTTTTTCTAGACTCTACTACTTCTTTCTCTTCTTCGTTCTCGTCTTTCTCTTCACATTCCCATCATTGTTTTTTCTTTTAAATCTGAAGCTTTAATCCATGGCAGCTGGCTGAAAAAAAAATCCATGGCAGCTATGACTGAAAATCTCCATCAACTTAATCCGCCTTTAATGAGTTTACAGCGTGAGGTTCGTGTTCAGATTTGATTATTGGTCTTGCATGTTGTTTCATTGTATAGATCTTAGATTTCGTGATTATTTTGACTGATATAGTTATTTCCTTTTTTGTTTTAGTGAAAATGTTAGAAACGGATTCATCACCCTCAGGGAATATGACGGGCGGAGAACGTCGTTGCTGTCACGGTTCCATCACAGTCGCAGCCGCAGCCGCTCAACCAGCGGCTCATATTTTTGCGAAAACCCTAATATTTTATTGGGTTGGGCTATATTAATTGTATGTTTGGGTTTTTGTTAACTGTATTTTGGGCCTCTTATTGTATTTGTAATGGTTTTTAGTCAGATTTTGATTTTGTGATAGAGTAAATTTTCATATTTTTAATATGTGAACCGAAATAGAAACCGAATAAACCGAAGAAAAAGAATATCGGTTCAATTTTGGAATATAAATTTTAGCCGATTGACTCGAACAAACCGACATCCAAACCGATCCGAACTGAATTTTAATTCGGGTCTATTCGGTGGAATTTTTAAGAAACCGAATTTCCCTTAAACCGAACAACCCGACCTAAATAATCCGATTAAACCGAACACTCAGGTCTATTCGGTCGGGTAACGAGATAGATCTATAAAATAAATACTTGAAGTTTTTGAAAGGACCGACTTTTTTTTAAATAATAAATAATAAATATAATAAATAATTAAACTACAGTTATTGGTCCCATATCCACTAGCCACCTAACCACAATCACAACCAACAGCAGAATAACCAATACCAACAAATATTCATTAATAATTCAATAATAACCAATATCATAACATAAACCATATCCAATAACCAATCATCAGAAAACATGAAACCAGCAACCTAGCAATGTTTCTAATGACTCAATTCTAGCAACATTGCAATGCCAGACAACATCCAATCGAGTCCCTAAAACATCCTCCTCTTCATTGCCTTGATTTCACGATCACACTTTGCCTTTACCTGCACCACAAACACATATTGCAATGCATGAGTATTTTATAAACTTTTAGTAAGGCAATCCTCCCAACTACTGGGCTATACACACAAGCAATAGAATCATCTCTAACCATCAAACAACAATCAACAATCAACAATAACAAACCAGGACTTTGCATCGACCGACACCAACATGCATCGACCGATACCAAATGGAGGTTGCGTCGACCGACGCAAGATCTGCGTCGACCGATGCAAGGTTAACTTGCATCAACCGATGCTCCCAATGCATCGACCGACACATGCTTGACATAACACGAAAATCCTAGAGTTTACGCGCCGTCCTCGCATCTGCATCGACCGACGCACAAAATGCATCGACCGATGCAATGCCGAGCATCGTTTTCCTCCAAAGCTTCTCGCCGGATCTTCGTTCCTACAACCACAAAACTCGATCCCAAGCCACAAGAAAGCTTCCTAACATCCATAGCAACAATCTAACAAGTCTAACATCACACAACAAGCAGATTAAAGAGTTCTCTAGCTTAGATAAGCCATGGTCCTGCACTTACCTTTGCCAAGACAAATCTGAACCTAAACACAAGGAGGAAACGCCTCTAGGAAGCTCCTACAACGTTCTAAGCCTCAGATCTCACCAAGAAATGCCACCAATCACCCAAAATCTCCAAAACTTCTCAGGAACTTTTTCTCTCTTTCGTTCTCCCTAAAAAACGGCCACAACCCACGAATGAGACAAAAAATCGTGTTAAGGGTTTTCCTTCACCCAAAACGCAGCGTTTGCCTTAAATCAAAACGCAGGAACTTGAACTTGCATCGACCGATGCAACAACTGCATCGACCGATGCAATTCCCAAACTGGGATTCTGGTTCACGGATGTTACAATTCTCCCCCACCAATCTAGATTCGTCCTCAAATCTTGAACAACCATCAGCCAAGGACTCCCGTGCAACCGTCTCCACCGCCCGCACTCCTCCGACCGATCTACAGAAGGTCACCTTTAGGCGATAGACTCACGCTCGAGACGTTATTTGCTCTTGACTTTTTGGACTTTCCTTTACTCATAGGCCTAAACCTTGAGTTTTCATTGGCTCCTCATCAGACCTAAGTCTGCATGCCAATGTTGGCTCCTCATCGGGCCTAAACCCGCATGCCATAAAATATATAAGGAAAAATCCAAAACTAGTCTCTCGGGTTGCCACCATACAGCGCGCCCCCGGATTGTCATCCGAAGTCGATATACCAACCATATTCCCAAGCCACAAAGTCTCTGAATATGGCAGTACTAGGAGAACCTAAGTCCTCCAAGAGAAGCAAGCAAACAATTCTGAACACGTCTGAGTCCTACCAACCACATATCCCCTCACTGGAATACCTCATGACCACACAAGGATCATATACATGCCCCAAGGGCCACCACTAAGGCCAAACAAGATGTCCTAAAGAGAAATGCCACCAAGGCCAAACAAAATATCCTAAAGAGGACCGCCACCAAGGCAAAACAAATGTCCTAAAATGGACCGCCACCAAGGCTACTCGTCCCGAAGGACCGTCACAAAGACCATCTGTCCCGAAGAACTGTCCCAAAGACACTCTGGCTAAACTGCCCGCCACAAAAGCCGCGCAAGTGGCTAAACATCCCACCACAAAGGCCACACAATGGCTAAACAGCCCACCACAAAGGCCACACACGGCTAAACAGCCTGCCACAAAGGCCACACTCGGCTAAACAGCCCGCCACAAAGGCCACACAATGTCTAAAAAGACCGCCACACATGGGCACACTGACTCGAAAGTCTGTCACTAAGGCCACACAAGCCCTCCAAGGCTCTCCACCGCTAACATGGACAAACTCTAACTCCCGTAAAACTTTCCATATTTAGCACTTTCCATTTTTGGAAACTCCTATTTCAGGAAACTTTCCTCTAAAAACCCCGTCTCACGGAAACTTGTACCCCGAGCACCACCTTATCTTGTTACTGAGTCGCACAACCAACAACCCCAAGCGACCGAGTAAACAAGAGAGATGGACTGGAATATTCCATTCCCGCTCCAACCACGGATTACAGATGGGACCAGGCTAAACAAGCTCAAGTCGCGGCTTGCTTCTCATACCACTTCTTGAACCTTGCCTTCATCTTCGCCTCAGGCTCCCAAGTCTGCTCCTCAACACCATCACAGTCCCAAAGGACTCTCATCAAAGGAATCTTCTTCTTCTGAAGTTCCTTGATCCTCCTCCCGAGAACCCTCACTGGTCTCGCCTCCAAAGTCATGTTAGGCTGAAGATCCTCCGGAATCTTAGCCAACACCTGCTCACCCTCACGAAGACACTTCCGCAACATAGACACATGGAAAACCTTATGGAATGCACGCATAACCTCAGGTAACTCCA
>NC_025699.1:22127458-22155021 GCF_000633955.1 Camelina sativa
GATGTTCATATATTTTACCATGTTTTCCCTTAGTTTATTCACATCTTTTGCATTTTTTGTTAGCCATTTTCACCATTATTGTGTAGCTTTAGGACTAGTCATGCATTAGAGTTTAGTTGCATTGCATTTGCATCTTTACATGCTTAAACAGGTGATTTTGGAGCTTAAGGAGTATGGAAGCAATGCTTAGGAGAAGTGAAGCAATCATGAAGGGAAAGCAAGGGAGTTAAGGCTGAAGAACCAAGGTCCGGAGTCCAGCTCGACCAAGCACTCGACCGAGTGGGGAGATGGACTTGACTGAGTGGAGAGTGCACGAGAGAAGCCAGCTCGACCTGCCACTCGACCGAGCACCGGTCGAGTTGACCGAGCCGTTGACTACTTTGACTTTTTCCATTTTTAGGGCTTCCACTTCTCTTCCTATATAAAGCCTTGTACCTGCAGCCACCAAAGGAGTCCAGCTTTTTAGATATTCTCTAAACCTAGTTTTTACCCTTTTGGGATTTATTCCTTTTTGCACTTTTGTTTTTCCTAGATTTTGTACTTGAAAAAGACTAAATTCTTCAATATTGTTAGTTTCATAACTTTCTTAATATTGAGAATTTGAGTTTGATCCTATCATCAATATTAAAGATCTCTGTTTTATCTTTCTAATAATGCAAGTTTCAATAATTTCTGGGTTTTTGACTTGTTTAATCATGTATTGTTGTGAGTCGTTTGCTTAGGATCTTTNTCTTAGATTCATATGTCTAGAGATTAGCTCATAGCTTGCTTGAGATTTGTTGACCAAGTTAGATAGCCACAATGATCAGTTCATCCCATGATCCATCCTCAGGACCTTCTTTGTTTATTGATTTTAAAGTCTTAATCATGTTGCTTGCTTGTTGTTTGATTTGGTTTAGCATTACTCTGTTTTTATTGCATTGCTCTGTTTCTGCGTCTAGTCTAGCTCGACCACCCACTCGACCTACACTCTGTCGAGTGCTGCTCGAGTTCATCCCCAGAATTTTGTGTTTATGAATTGTGATTGTCCTGTTTCATTCCTGTTTCATTCCTATTGCATACATTTAGCTTTCAGTTCATTAATTGTCTTACATTAGTTCATTAGTAGTAGTTTCTATTTCTGTTCTTGCATCATTACTGTTATTTTCATCCTGTTTTATTTGCATTTAGTTCTTAGTTCTTGTAGTTTACTTTCTGCACTTTACATTTTCATTTTAGGATTGTTAGTGACAAACAATCTTTACACTTGGCTTGAATTAGATTCATATGCACATCTTAATTGTTCACAAACACTCATTTAGGATTGACACCTCTTATACTGCAACTGCATAAGGGGAATTGAAACACCCATCCATTCCATATCTCATCATTGCATACACATTCATCTTTCACCACCACAAAATATCTTGTTTCATCTCTCCTCCTCCTATCATCATAACTCCTCTGCCTATCCTGAGCCTCCTTCATGTTCATCTTGAGAACCCGAATCTTTTTTGAGGTCTCCTGAACAAAACTAGCACCAAACATGCTCCTCTCCCCCACCTGAGTCCAGCATAATGGTGTACGACATGGTCTTCCATACAAAGCCTCATAAGGAGCCATCTTAATACTCGCCTGATAACTGTTTGTGTAAGCAAACTCTACCAGGTTCATGTGATCTGCCAAATGGCCACCCCAATCCAACACACACATCCTCAGCAAATCCTCCATCGTCTGGATCGTCCTCTCAGACAGTCCATCTGTCTGGGGATGATAAGTTGTACTCATATGCACCTTAGTGCCCAGCTCTGCCTGAAATGCCTTCCAGAACACCAAAGTGAACTTAGAATCCCTGTCAGACACAATGCTCGCTGGCACCCTATGCAATCTGACTATCTCTCTCACATACTTTTTACCCAAGACCGCTGCTCCATCAGTCTTCTTAATGGCCAGAAAATGTGCTGACACTGGCAATCCTACCACAAAATCCATGGTGATCATATCCCACTTCCACTCAGGAATGGGTAAACTCTTCAGTAACTCGCCAGGAACCTGATGCTCAGCCTTCACTAGCTGACACACATTGCACCTCGAAACCCAACTAGCCACATCCTTCTTCATCCCGACCCAATGATAGTACCTCTTGAGATTACGGTACATCTTAGTCGCTCCTGGATGAATAGAAAACCTGCTCGCATGAGCCTCTCTCAGTATCTCCTGTCTCAACTCGTCATCCTTGGGCACATAAACCCGACCGTGCACCAAGATAGTACCATTATCTGAGACCTGATACTCCGAATCCACATCTTTAGAGGCATTCACCAGCCCCAAATCCTTCTCCTGAGCCAACCGCACCCTACTCAAAAAATCTGCTCTATCCACTGCTTCCAAACCCAACGGTTCCTGTGAAACAGCACACAAGCTCAAGGCACTGATCTCTCCTACTAGAGACTCCATCTCCTGCTCCTGAGCCGAAGCTACCATCTTCTGACTCAGAGCATCTGCAACCATGTTAGCCTTACCAGGTGATAGGCTATCTCCAAATCATAATCCGCCACAAGCTCCATCCACCGCCTCTGTCTCAAATTCAGCTCAGGCTGAGTGAATATATACTTCAGGCTCTTATGATCTGTAAACACCTGTACCTTTGCACCATAAAGATATGATCTCCAAATCTTCAGGGCAAAAACTACAGCAGCCATCTTCAAATCATGAGTAGGATAGTTGCCCTCATGCTTCCGCAACTGCCGTGTAGCATAGGCAATCACCTTCCCATGCTGCATCGCAACAATACACACCCCAAACCAACTCTATATGCATCAGTATAAACAACATAGGGTTCTCCTTGCTCAGGCAAAGCCAACACTGGCGTAGTAGTCAACCTCTCCTTAAGGCTCTCAAAGCCCTCCTCACACTCATGTGACCACACAAAAGAGACATCCTTCCCTGTCAACTTAGTCATAGGGCGTGCTCTACTTGCAAAACCCTGCACAAACCTCCTGTAGTAACTAGCCAACCACAGGAAACTCCTGATCTCTGTGGCATTCTACGGTCTAGGCCAATCTCTGATAGCCTGAATTTCTCTGGATCTACAGAAACCCCCTCTGCAGAAACAATGTGACCCATCTCATGCTGCCAGAAACTACACTTGCTCAACTTTGGAAACAACTTCTCCTTCCGCAGCCTCTCTAGAACTGCCCTCAAATGCACTCCATGCTTCTCAGGACTCTTAGAATAAACCAGGATATCGTCGTCGAAAATGATGACAGACACATCCAGAAACTCCTGAAACATGCTGTTCATCAATCTCATAAACGATGTCGGCGCGTTAGTCAACCCAAAAGGCATCACCACAAACTCGTAATGCCCATACCTCGTCCTGAAGGCCGTCTTCCTCACGTCTGCCTCATCTATCGGTATCTTATGATAACCTAACGCCAGATCTACCCCGATAATCAATCTATCGGTATCTTATGATCCAACAACTCATCGATCCTAGGAAGAGGATACTTGTTCTTCACAGTGACCCGGTTCAAACCCCGATAATCAATGCACAACCTGAAACTCCCATCCTTCTTCTTCACAAACAACACCGGCGCTCCCCACGTTTATACACTAGGACGGATGAATCCCTTACTCAACAAATCCTCTAGCTTCTTCTTCAGCTCTACCATCTCTGTTGGAGCCATCCTGTAAGGAGCCTTGGATAACAGGCATCATTCCCGGTTACAGTTCAATGGTAAAAGGATCCGACCGAGATGGTGGTAATCCCTGCAAAGATTGAAACACATCCTCAAACTCCTCCACTACTGTATTACCGCTAAACGTAGACTTCCCCACTGACTCTGGCATAGATATAATAACCAAATAAGCCTCACAGCCCTTCTCGATCATCTTCCCAGCCTGAATGGCCGAGATCACGAGACTCCCCGAAGTCAGTCTAATACCCTAAAACACCAACTTCCCTCCTGGACGCTCAAACTCCACTCTACCCCGAAGGCAATCCAAATGCACCCTATGCCGATGCAACCAATCAATCCCGAGAATAACATCATATAGCTCAGCTGGACTGATAAGCAAATCCGCTGGCCATGACTCTCCTGCGATCTGAATATCAATTCCTCTAGCTCGTCCAATAACTCTCAGGAACTTGCCTCCCGCAACACTAAAACTCCTGTACACTCCCCGGAATCCCCTCTGATTCCCGCACTCTCTGCACACTCTGGACTAATGAAGCTATGCAAAGCTCCAGAATCAAACATAACATGGGACTGTGCTAGCATAGCCGCAATGTCAGTACCAGGGACTCCACCCGCTGGGACTCCCACACCCGGGACCCTAGCATCACCGGTCACTGGAGCATCAACACCGCCCCCTCCTGCGACACTCTGGTCCTCTGCCTCACTAACCTCTAGGACTCTGCCCCTACCACGACCATGTCCGCGTCCACGACCACGTCCACGTCCACGACCACAACCAGCAACAGTATCCTCTCTAGCCATCTGCACTACCATGAACAGAAGACTAAGCAAACAATTTATATTATAACACAGAAACATAAACTCACCGTGGAATCACACAGTCGGCTCGAAGAGGATGTTCTAGGACTCCATGCCACACACAATTGACTAACTCACATAATCAATCAAGACATGCAATCCCAAACATCACAACAGAAACCTAGTGAACCCAAACTTAGAACCGTAAGGGCTTTGATACCAAAATGAAAGGACCGACCTTTTTTATTTAAATAATAAATAATAAATATAATAAATAATTAAACTACAGCTAGTGGTCCCATACCCACTAGCCACCTAACCACAATCACAACCAACAGCGGAATAACCAATACCAACAAATATCCATTAATAATCCAATATTAACCAATATCATAACATAAACCATATCCAATAACCAATCATCAGTAAACATGAAACCAGCAAACTAGCAATGTTTCTAATGACTCAACTCTAGCAACCTAGCAATGCCAGACAACATCCAATCGAGTCCCTAGAACATCCTCCTCTTCATTGCCTTGATTCCACGATCACACTTTGCCTTTACCTGCACCACAAACACATATTGCAATGCATGAGTATTTTATTAACACTCAGTAAGGCAATCCTCCCATCTACTGGGCTATACACATAAGCAATAGAGTCATCTCTAACCATCAAACAACAATCAACAATCAACAATAACAAACCAGGACTCTGCATCGACCGACACCAACATGCATCGACCGATACCAAATGGAGGTTGCGTCGACCGACGCAAGATCTGCGTCGACCGATGCAAGGTTAACTTGCATCGATCGATGCTCCCAATGCATCGACCGACGCATGCTCGACATAACACGAAAACCCTAGAGTTTATGCGCCGTCCTCGCATCTGCATCGACCGACACACAAAGTGCATCGACCGATGCAATGCCGAGCATCGTTTTCCTCTGAAGCTTCTCGCCGGATCTTCGTTCCTACAACCACAAAACTCGATCCCAAGCCACAAGAAAGCTTCCTAACACCCATAGCAACAATCTAACAAGTCTAACATCACACAACGAGCAGATTAAAGAGTTCTCTAGCTTAGATAAGCCATGGTCCTATACTTACCTTTGCCAAGACGAATCTGAACCTAAACACAAGGAGGAAACGCCTCTAGGAAGCTCCTACAACGTTCTAAGCCTCAGATCTCACCAAGAAATGCCACCAATCACCCAAAATCTCCAAAACTTCTCATGAACTTTTTCTCTCTTTCGTTCTGTCTCAAAAACGGCCACAAACCATGAATGAGACAAAAATGGTATTAAGGGTTTTTCTTCACCCAAAACGCAGCGTTTGCCTTAAGTCAAAACGCAGGAACTTAACCTTGCATCGACCGATGCAACTCCCAAACCGAGATTCTGGTTCACAGATGTTACAAGTTTACAAGACGGAATGGGACGGGATGAGATGGGACGTCTATCCGTTCTATAATAAATTCGTCTAGGTTGTATAAGTGCAATAATCTAAGTAATTCAATAGAAATATGATATTTGGAGTTAGCACCATAAACAAAAAAATATATTTTAATTAGTTTTAAAATATAAATGTATATCGTTTAGTATTTGAAAAAAAAAACAGGAGTTGTATTTGGTTTTTATGGATGAATTACAAAGTATCATAAATTTTTCAACTGATGAAAAAATATTCTGTCCTTGTATGGATACTATAGTATTTGTGCTCATTGAATTGTCTTAGACGAAAGAAGCATGTATGCTTTTAGAATAAAAATAAAACTTATGCTTTCTTCTTTCTATTACTATAGTATTTGTGCTCATTGAATTGTCTTAGACGAAAGAAGCATGTATGCTTTTAGAATAAAAATAAAACATATGTTTTCTTCTTTCTATTTCCGACGACTGAAGTACACTTTATTTCCTTTGTTGTCAGACTCAATAAGTCTCGCAAAAGGCAGAACACATAGGGTCCGAGTGGTAACAGCGGATTTGATTGTGCGAGACAAACGATTTGATAGTATTATTTAATGTTAAAGAATAAAAAATTTAGAAAAGAAAAGAAATATTAAATATAGATAAATATGTTAGAAAAGAAATATTAAATAACTAGTAGAAATGTAAAATTATTATTATTTAATGTTAAAGAATAAAAAATTTCATATATTTATGAGTTTTAAATACCCCAATTGACATTAAATCATTTTTTATAAACCAATTTAATATATGTAATAAAACTCTCTTATAGATTATTTTCCAAAAGATAGTATGTGTAGAATATTATGATTTGTTAAATAATTTTATCTCTACCAATTTTAAGCTTTAGATAGTATTTGGTTTGTGAATATTTATGTCTGGTGCAAAAAATATATATAAAAAGCTCAATTTATATAGGTGGATATTTAAGTTTAAGAAAAATGATATTAAAAACATTTCATGGACAAAAAATATAAAAAATGTAAAAGGTGAGAATAATTCTTTTTTTATAACATATTTTTAACAAAAATTAGAACACCACATCACATATAATAGTAAATACAATATTATTTGAGAGGAGAGAGAAGAAAGATAAGCTAGATAATATATTTGATGGAAAAAATAATAACACATCTATAATATATTTTAATTATATAAAAATGATGTGTATAGATTGTTGCGTATTTGATCAGACCGCTAGTTAAAGACAGTTACATTCAAAGAAAGCGGTCCAGGGCATTTTTCTCCTTTCAAAACTGCAATTGATCACTTTTAAATTTTCTATAAAACCACAATTTGTTAAACAAAAATATTGATTGGTGTCTAAGTGCATTTTTCAAGAAGAAAAAAATGAATTCCGCAAAAACCTGGTTTCCAGTCACACCCATAAACTCGTAAAAGCAGAAGATGCTTTAAAAATTAAAGCTCTTATACGAAAGATAAATCCATCAAATACTTTAAATAATAATAAAAGTATTCAGAACCCCAATTATTAGATAGCTTGATTGTTTTTGTAACACTAAGGCCTTGTACGGCATCAGATTTTATATCAGATTTTTGCTTTTGATTATGCAAAATCTAATTTTTCAGCCATTCATGATTTTTAGAAAAATCAATTTCCTAAATATCAGGGAAACAAGATTTTAATAGATTTCACCAACTCCTTAATAGAATTCAAAAAACCACATTTTGTAGGTTTTTATAAAAATATTACTCAACTTTTTTTTTTTCCTAAAATAAAAACTATAATAAATTCAAGAAAACATTTTAAAAAAATAATTATATATAAAACCCAAAACTAATCAAGTTACCATTAAAGTTTGCAAAAATTAAAATCTTCACCAAAAATAAAAAAACTCAAAAAACCAAAAACTAAAAGCCAAAAACTAAAAACTAAAAACCATTTAAAAACTACAAAACATTCAGGGCCTAAATCAAATTTCTCTCTCTCACTATTATTTTTTAGTTTCTTTCTTTTTGGTAAGTTTTCTATACAAAAAAAATTATTTATAATTCAGATATTGATTTTTTAAAAACCATTATATAATTTATAAAATTATTTGGTAGTTAACCAATTTGGAATTAAAGATTTACTTTATGAGTGGATTTGTAAATCAAAGAGTTTTATAATAGATTTTTCTTATTATCTTGTACTTTTTTATGAGTACACTTATTAATTGATTTAGTAATAAATATATATGTATGATCGAAATTTTATTTTATATAACACAAAATAAAAAACTTTCAATACAAATTTATAAATAAACTATAGTTTTCATTACAACAATGATTTTAAAAAAGTGTAACACCCGGGAACCGGAATCCCGGTTTAAGGTGTGCATCGATCGATGCAGTTGGAGCATCGGTCGATGCTGACTCAATTCTCTGCGTTTTGACTTAAGTCAAACGCTGCGTTTTGAGCAAAAGGGAAAAGGGAAAATCCTTAAGTCGTTTTTGTCTCATTATTCGTGGGTGGTGGCCTTTTTTGAGAGAAACGAAAGGAGAGAAAAGTTATTGAGAGTTCTTGGTGATTTCTGGAGATTTGTGGCGTTTCTTGGTGAAATCTGTAGCTGGGATCGTTGTAGGAGCTTCTTAGAGGCATGTTCTTGTTTGTTAGAGGTTCAGATTCTTCTGTGGCATGACCATGGCTTATCTAAGCTAGAGGACTCTTTAATCTGTTTGTTATGTGATGTTAGACTTGTTAGATCGTTGCTATGGAGGTTAGGAAGCTTTCTTGTGGCTTGGGATCGAGTTTTGTGGTTGTAGGAACGAAGATCCGGCGAGAAGCTTCGGGGAAAACACGGTGCTCGACGTGCGTCGATCGATGCATATCTTGCGTCGGTCGATGCAAGTGCAAGGACAGCCCGTAAAACTCTAGGGTTTTCGCGTTACGTCGAGCATGCGTCGGTCGATGCGGACTAGGTATTGGTAGATGCAGCTTCTGTGTCGATAGATGCTTCCCCATTTGGCATCGGTCGATGCATGTTGGCGTCGGTCGATGCTAAGTCCTGGTTTGTTATTTGTCGTTTGTTGATTGTTGTGTGATGGTTATTGATAATCTATTGCTTGTGTGTATAGCCCAGTAGATGAAAGGATTGCCTTACTGAGTGTTTATAAAATACTCATGCATTGCAATATGTGTTTGTGGTGCAGGTAAAGGCAAAGTGTGATCGTGGAATCAAGGCAATGAAGAGGAGGATGTTCTAGTGGTTCGCTTTGTTGTCTAGCTTCTGTTAGGTTGCTAGAGTTGAGTCCTAGAACATTGTTTAGGATTGCTGGTTATTTGATTTATGTTGTTGAATCTTTAGTTTGTGACTGGAATTAATATTGGATATTGTTTTATTGGTTATTGGTTATTGGATATTTATTGGTTTGTTATTCCGCTGTTGATTGTGAATGTGGTTAGGTGGCTAGTGGGTATGGGACCACTAGT
Organism: Camelina sativa; assembly: GCF_000633955.1. Lineage (NCBI taxonomy): Eukaryota > Viridiplantae > Streptophyta > Magnoliopsida > Brassicales > Brassicaceae > Camelina > Camelina sativa. The sequence continues at coordinate 22,136,842 of NC_025699.1, forward strand.
TGTAGTTTATGTATTATATTATATTACTATAATTATTTATTATTAAAAAAAAAAAGGTCGGTCGTTTCATTTTTGGTATCAGAGCCCTTACGGTTCTAGGTTTTGGTTCACTAGGTTTCTGTTGTAGATGTTTGGGATTGCATGTTTTGATTGATTATGTGGGTTAGCCAATTGTGTGTGGCATGGAGTCTTAGAACATCCTCTGCGAGCCGACTGTGTGATTCCACGGTGAGATTATGTTTTTGTGTTTTAATAGAAATTGTATGCTTCGCCTTCTGTTCATGTTAGTGCAGATGGTTAGAGGTGAGGCTGTGGCTGGTCGTGGTCTTGGACGCGGACGTGGTCGTGGACGCGGACGTGGTCGTGGTAGGGGCAGAGTTCCAGTGGTTAGTGAGACCGAGGACCAGAGTGTGACAGCTGAGGGTGTTGGCGAGTCGCAGGGTGTTCCGGGGGATTCCTTGAGTGTGGCAGGAGGGGTCGGTGTTGATGCTCCAGTGGCCGGTGATGCTAGGGTCCCGGGTGTGGGAGTCCCAGCGGGTGGAGTCCCTGGTACTGACTTTGNGAGGGGTCGGTGTTAATGCTCCAGTGGCCGGTGATGCTAGGGTCCCGGGTGTGGGAGTCCCAGCGGGTGGAGTCCCTGGTACTGACTTTGTGGCTATGCTAGCAGAGGTGTTAGCGCGGTTACCACCATTGGTACCGGCGCAGGCTCAGGTAGTGCCACTAGTGGTGGCGGAGGAGCGGCAGCCAGTGGCTGCGGATGTGGGAGTCCATTCTCGTTATCTCAGCATGCTGACAGAGATGGGCCTGATGTTCATATATTTTACCATGTTTTCCCTTAGTTTATTCACATCTTTTGCATCTTTTGTTAGCCATTTTCACCATTATTGTGTAGCTTTAGGACTAATCATGAATTAGAGTTTAGTTGCATTGCATTTGCATCTTTTCATGCATAAAAAGGTGATTTTGGAGCTTAAGGAGCATGGAAGCAATGCTGAGGAGAAGTGAAGCAATCATGAAGGGAAAGCAAGGGAGTTAAGGCTGAAGAACCAAGGTCCGGAGTCCAGCTCGACCAAGCACTCGACCGAGTGTGGAGATGGACTCGACCGAGTGGAGAGTGCACGAGAGAAGCCAGCTCGACCTGCCACTCGACCGAGCACAGGTCGAGTTGACCGAGCCGTTGACTACTTTGACTTTTTCCATTTTTAGGGCTTCCACTCCCCTTCCTATATTAAGCCTTGTACCTCCAGCCACCAAGAGAGTCCAGCTTTTGAGATATTCTCTAAACCTAGTTTTTACCTTTTTTTGATCTTGTACTTTCTTAAGGAAGAAGACTAGATTCTTATATTTTGTTGGTTCTATAATGTTGTACCCACGATCTGTCATCTCGGGCAGTAGGCAAAAGGGCCTAAGCCGGGTTTGACTAATGGGCCAAGAGCGTATTGTTGATCGGCCCATCAGGCCCAAAGAAAGGAAGAGAGCACGGAAATGCTTCGTGCTGCTCAGCTCGAAGCTCGGGCCCGGTCAAAGATTCTCGCATTAAAGAGGATTAATTAGACCGCACAAATCGCATCCTATTAATTATGCATTAATTGGGTAATAAATTGGTCGGTATAAATATGTAAGGGGGGGATCACTCGTAAGGGATCGGACATTTTTTCCAAAAAGGCAATAGTAAAAACTCAAATTCTCAGACTCTTTTTAATTCAGTTCGGAACAATTTTACGGTGATAAGCTCCTCCACATTCAAACTACTTCGGAAGGAGAAGCTCAATCTCAGTTCTCACATTTGGCGCTAGAGAGAAGGGAAATTATCGCCTGACTCTCGCTAGTTCCGATTTGATACATCAGTACACTCCACACAACCACCATGGCAGCCAGCTCTCCCAATCAGGCATCCTTGGAGGTGATCCAGAAGCTTCTGCAGGACTTGTCCGAGAAGTCCGACCGTCAGCCAGCCGCCTCCGCCGCCCTTACTGAACGTTTCGACAGCTTGGAGGGCCAGATCTCCGTTCGTTTGGAGGAAGTCACGACGTCCGTAGCTGACCTCTCAGCCTCCCACCGCGCGTACGCCGATCAGGTCGACCTCCTGTCCTCCGACCAAAACCCACGTCGACGTGCTTTAGATTTCTCCGGTGTGACTCCACCTTCTACCTCGCAGGTGGCAGCAACAAATGTCAGTCCGGGAGACTCGTTCCCACCTCAGACCAACTTGCAAGCAGTGCCACCACTGGCTGGCGATGGTCACATCCCGGTTCAGCCTAGTGCCGTCCGATCTTCTGAGGTCCCAGTTCGTCTTCCTCTCCCTGTGGATGGAAGTATTTCGACTCCGGGGCATGTAATCAATCCCGAGATCTTCCGCATGCAGAGCGAAATCCAGGACATGCGGTCTGTGATGCATAGTGCAACCACTTCGGCTCCGGATATCTTTCGAGTGATCGAGGAATCGAGATGAACTCCTTTCTCAGATCAAATAGCTCGAGTCCGCATCAAAGATATTGGCAAAATTAAGTTCTCGAGCTACGAAGGAAAAGGGGATACGACCAATCATCTCACGACCTTCTTGCTAACAGCTAGCCGGGTGGACCTCGAGCCCCACGAAGCAGACGCTGGGTACTGCAAGCTGTTCGCAGAAACGTTTAGTGGACCAGTACTGCTTTAGTTCGCATCTCTAACAGCTGGCTCCATAACAAACTTTACCGAGCTGTCGACCTCGTTCGTCAAGCAGTATTCTAGCCTAATCGAAACTGCGGTGACGGATGCTCAGCTTTGGAACCTAAGTCAATAGGCTGGAGAGTTTCTCCGGTCTTACATAACAAAGTTCAAGAAGATCCAGGTCAAGATCCCTGGACTCTCGGACTCCACGGCCCTGGCCGCACTTAAAAATGGCCTCTGGCATGAATCTCGCTTCCGCGAAGAGCTGTCCGTGAATCGGTTCCCAACCATTCAGAGCACATTACACCGGGCTTCGAACTGGATAGTCGCGGAGGAAGAAAAAATCGCCGCTGCAAAAAAACAAAATGCCCCGCCTGCAGGAAAACCACGGTTCGAGTCGCCCGCCAAAAAAACTCCGCCTACGACACCGAAGTCCGGGCCGAGCACATTCGCAGTCACTCAATCTCCCAAAAAGAATTCTCCAAAGAATTCACCGTCCAAACCGCCATTCTCACCATGTTCCAAGAGTGGCGTACTCCCAAGTAACAAGTGGGTCCGAGACGATGACACGTACTGCAAGCTCCATAAAACCAACAGTCATTCCACTCATGACTGTAAGAAGCTGATGCACCTCCTCGCAGAAAAGTATGTGGCGGGAGAAATGCCAAACGTAACAATCGAGGAGTTAGAGCAGAAACCAACTCCCGAGGTGGACGAAGATGTCCCACCTTCGAAAAAGCTGAAGCAGTCCGATGGTAATGAAGCCCCCAAGAAAAGAATCGACGTGATAATGTGGAGATCGCGTCTCTTTCGGAAATCCATTACTGCGATCAAAGACCACCAGCGGAAGCTCACTAGCCCACAGCCGAAGCGAGCTAAGGTAGTAGCAAGCGATCTACCTGAAATTTCTTTCTCCGAGAAGGAAACTGAAGGGCTGGACACTCCGCACGATGACGCACTCGTCATCTCGCTTGACGTGGCAAACCACGAAGTCTGCCGAATCCTAATTGATACTGGGAGTTCGGTAGACTTGATTTTCCTCGAAACGCTCGCTAGAATGGGTATCGGGAGAGAACACATTCTCGGACCGCCTTCACCGTTGGTCTCGTTCACCAGCGAGACATCAATGTCTTTGGGCATGATCACATTACCAGTGTCCACCCAAGGCGTGGTTAAAATGGTAGAGTTCACGGTCTTCGACCGACCTGCGGCCTATAATATTATTTTGGGAACTCCCTGGCTCTACCAGATGAAGGCGGTGGCGTCAACTTACCATCAGTGCGTCAAATCTCCGACCCCGCAAGGAGTTCGGGAGGTTCTCGGAAGTCAAAGGACGGCAAGGAGCTGTTACCTCGCAAGTCACAAGCTCCTGATCCAATAGCAACCACAGCTCGAGGTCCCGAAGAACCCAGTTCGGAAGCAGTTAAAAGGTGACCTCACTGAGTCCATTTTCATCAATGACAAGTTTCCGGATCAGGAAATCAAGATCGGAGTGGGGTTGGATAGCGAGCTCCGTGCTAGTCTGATAACATTTCTCAAAGAAAGAACAGCCACCTTCGCGTGGTCCGTAGACGAGATGCCTGGCATCAGTCCTGAAGTTATCTCACACAAGCTGAATGTGGACCCCACTTTCAGGCCCGTGAAGTAGAAGCGAAGAAAGCTGGGTCCTGAGCAAGCTGAAGTCGTTAACAAAGAAGTTGAACGTCTGCTGAAGGCAGGACAGATACGCGAAGTGATGTACCCTGAATGGCTCGCAAACACAGTGGTAGTCAAAAAGAAGAATGGAAAGTCACGAGTCTGCGTTGATTTCACCGACCTAAATAAGGCGTGCCCCAAAGACAGCTTTCCACTTCCGCATATTGACCGCCTAGTTGAGTCCACTTCGGGCCACGAGCTGATGTCTTTCATGGATGCTTTCTCTGGCTACAACCAAATCCTTATGAACCCGGATGATCAGGAGAAGACTGCATTCATTACCGACCGCGGGATTTTCTGCTACAAAGTGATGCCTTTTGGGTTAAAGAATGCGGGAGCAACTTACCAGAGATTGCTGAATCGAATGTTCGAGCATCAACTCGGGAAGCCCATGGAAGTATACATCGATGACGTGCTTGTAAAATCAATGGGAGCTGGCTCGCACCTCGCTGATCTGAAGGTCTGCTTCAACATCCTGGATCAGTTTGGGATGAAGCTTAACCCCACGAAATGCACCTTTGCCGTCCCATCATGGGAATTTCTGGGGTACATAGTCACGGAAAGAGGAATTGAAGCAAACCCGAGGCAGATTAATGCTTTCCTTTCTATGAGTTCTCCTAGAACCTTGCGCGAAGTACAACGCCTTAACGGACGGATCGCAGCTCTCAACCGCTTCATTTCTCGATCTACGGACAAATGCCTCCCTTTCTACCAGCTGTTACAAAAAGGAGGCAAAAACTTCTTGTGGGACGCGAAGTGCGAGGAGGCGTTCGCTCAGCTCAAAGCCTATCTTTCCGAACTGCCGGTCTTGGCTAAACCTGAGTTCGGTGAGCCGCTCTTTCTTTACGTAGCCGTATCGGACAGTGCGGTCAGCGGAGTCTTGGTTCGTGAGGAAAGGGGGGAGCAGCGGCCAATTTTCTATATCAGCAAGTCATTTACTGGGGCAGAGTCTAGGTACCCTATGATGGAGAAATTGGCCCTAGCAGTGGTCACTTCGGCAAGAAAGCTACGGCCCTACTTTCAGTCCCATACAATCGTCGTGCTGACAACGCAACCACTTCGAACGGTACTACATAGTCCGAGCCAATCCGGAAGGCTTGCCAAGTGGTCTGTCGAGTTGAGTGAATACGACATCGAGTTTCGGACTCGAACATGTGCTAAGGCGCAAGTGCTGGCAGATTTTTTGATCGAACTCCCACTAGCCTCTTCGGTTAGCGACAATGTCGCGACCCCATGGACTTTGTACGTTGATGGCGCCTCTTCCAAGTCGGGGGCAGGAATCGGGGTCCGCCTTACTTCTCCTACCGGCGAAGTGATCGAACAGTCATTCCGCCTGGCTTTCAGCGCGTCCAACAATGAGGCCGAATACAAATCTTTTCTTGCTGGTTTACGTCTCGCAGTGGGGATTGGTGTCCGAAAACTCCGATCTTTTTGCGATTCCCAGCTAGTCACTAACCAGTTTTTGGGGGAGTACGAGACCAAAGATGGTCGTATGGAGGCTTATTTGTCCACCGCTCGGGAGTTGGCCGCTAAGTTCGAAGAGTTCGAAATCACTAAAATCCCACGGAGTGAAAACTCCGACGCCGACGCTCTAGCATCTCTGGCATCCACTTCGGATCCCACGATGACAAGGATTATCCCCGTCGAAGTCATCCACTTTCCCAGCATCTGGTTAGAGAACTCAAGCGTCGTTACCCGGGCAATGAAGACACGGTTGGCTGCTGAGGAAGCAGCTCGCAAGACGACTGCAGAATCTTTACTTTCGGAGGATCCAGCCCCCGTTATGCCTACTCCGATGGAAGTTCACCCACCTCTAGCCGAGTTCGACACAAGCCCAACTCCGGAATCATCAAGCTCATCAGTTGACAATCAAGCTGTTATACCGAATGCTACTTTGAGCGACACGAATTCTAACAGCTAGGGGGCGGATGACTGGCGGAGCCCGATCTGGGCTTACTTGGAAAAAGGGGAACTCCCAGCTGACAAATGGACAGCCAGGAAACTCAAAGTCGTCAGTGCACGGTACTGTATTCACAACGGAATACTTCTACGCCGGAGCGTAGCTGGTCCTTATCTAACATGCGTGGCGGGTAGAGAGCCCGCAATGCTAATGCGAGCTGTTCACGATGGTCCCAATGGCAATCACTCTGGAGGTCGGACTCTGGCTTTCAAAATCAAAAGGCAAGGTTACTTCTGGCCTACTATGGTCACGGACTGCGAAAAATATTCTCAAACTTGTGAGAAGTGTCAGAAGCACGCCCCGTCGATTCATCAACCTACCGAGCTTCTGTCTTCGGTGTCCACACCTTACCCATTTATGAGATGGTCTATGGATATCATCGGTCCATTGCATCGAGGACCAGGAGGAGTTCAGTACGTGCTCGCTCTTACCGATTATTTTTCTAAGTAGGTAGAAGCGGCAGCCTACACGAAAGTGACGAGCGACGAAGTGGAACAGTTCGTGCTCAAGAGCATAATTTATCGCTACGGTGTCCCATGTGAAATCATCACGGACAACGGTCCACAGTTCATCTCCTCGAAGTTCGAAGAGTTCTGTGCGAGGTGGAAAATTCGACTCAACAAGTCAACTCCTCGTTACCCGCAGGGTAATGGGCAAGCCGAGGCAATGAATAAGGTTATACTCGCCAACCTGAATAAACGGCTTGATGCTCGTAAGGGGCGCTGGCCGGACGAACTGCAAGGCGTTCTTTGGGCAATTCGAACTACACCTCGCCGGGCCACTAGTGAAACACCTTTCTCCTTGGTCTACGGAGTCGATGCCGTAGTCCCAGCTGACATAGAGGTCCCTGGAGTCCGTACNACGAAGTGGAACAGTTCATGCTCAAGAGCATAATTTATCGCTACGGTGTCCCATGTGAAATCATCACGGACAACGGTCCACAGTTCATCTCCTCGAAGTTCGAAGAGTTCTGTGCGAGGTGGAAAATTCGGCTCAACAAGTCAACTCCTCGTTACCCGCAGGGTAATGGGCAAGCCGAGGCAATGAATAAGGTTATACTCGCCAACCTGAAGAAACGGCTCGATGCTCGTAAGGGGCGCTGGCCGGACGAACTGCAAGGCGTTCTTTGGGCAATTCGAACTACACCTCGCCGGGCCACTAGTGAAACACCTTTCTCCTTGGTCTACGGAGTCGATGCCGTAGTCCCAGCTGACATAGAGGTCCCTGGAGTCCGTACCTCACTGAACCCACTCCGAGCTGAGGAAAATGAGGAGTTCCTACAGGATACTCTCGATACAATCAACGAGCGTCGAGACCAGGCGCTAGTTCGGATCCAGAATTACCAGAACGCAGTAGCTCGATACTATAACTCCAGAATCCGAGGCAGACCTTTGGCAGTGGGCGACCTTGTCCTCCGGAAAGTTTATGAGAATACCGAGGAGCTCAATGCAGGAAAGCTGGGAGTTAACTGGGAAGGACCATACAAAATTACTCGCAAAGTCCGAAATGGAGTCTATCAGCTCGAGTATTTAGAGGGAAATCCAGTCCCGAGGTCTTGGAATTCTTTACACCTTAAACTCTTTTACAGTTAATCTTTTTGTATCAAACTACGGTTTAGCTTGATCCCGATAAGGGTACGTAGGCAGCCCACTTCGGGTCCAGCTATCCATATTAATAAAATTGAAAGTTTTCTTAAACTTTATTGTTAATAATGGTAAAACAAAAAAAAGCCGAAGTCTGACTTCGCATCTATCATTTTAAGCCAAGGTCCATCCTTGCAAAAACTAAACCGAAGTTCTCACTTCGTACCCCTCTTTACTTATTAAAGCCGAAACCTAGTTTCGCGAAGCTCCTTATCTAACTACCGAGGTATTCACCTCGCACTTATTAGGGGTGTTAAGTTTTCGAACTATTTGACCGAATTTAGTTCGTGCTTATTTCTGCTCATCATCTTTTCAAAGCAAAAGATTGTGGAAATTAAAGTTCGCAAATCAAAATATTTTCGGAAGTGGTCACCACGACCAAAACACTTCCAAATAAGTTTTAAAATAAATACTATAAACACGGGGGGCAAAGCATGCCAAGACAACCCCGGACTAAAACCAAAAACCTACTGAGTAGGGAGAGGGGGATCTGACGCCGCTTCGGAGAGAGCCAAACCCATCTCTGCGAGCTCCTCTTCCGACCTGGTGTTTGCTAGATAGTCGTCTATCCCCTGATTCGAGATTTGCCCGAAGTTATTACCAGACTCGTCGATTGTGACACTAAGCGGGCGCTCGTTACACAAGAGATCGGGAGTGTCCGCCAAAAGATCTGAGAATGCAGCGAGGTCTTGATCACGGGGAGTTACCTTTGAAACCCTTTCATCGGCTTCCTCCTCGTCAGCTTTCAGGATTCCGAGCTCGGCCTCCATGTCTTGGATCTCGCCCCTGGAGATCTCCTCTACTAGCATCCGGTTAGCCCGGATCTCGGCAGCTGGGATCTGGAGCGGGGCTAGCTTTTCCCTCTCTTCGAAGGTGACCTTCACCTCCTCAACTAAGGGGCGGAGAGTTCGCCTCATTGCCTGCCTTTCCTCCCTCCGTACTCTTTCAATCTCGCAGCTGTTGCCAGCTTCGAGTAATTGATTGCGGAGCTCGATCTCGTGCAGTCTGGTTTTTGCTGCCTTGGCATCTTCCGCCGCCTTGAAGTAAAGGTCCCCCGCCTTTTTCAGCTTGTCGCAAAGGTCCTCGTTAGCAACCCCAAGGTTGAGCACCTCTACCTCAACCTTCTTCATCCGAGCTCGGATCCGCTCGGCTTTCGCCACGGTGTCGGCATTCTCGGCTTCCAGTCGGGCATACTCCTTCACCTGAGCCTCTAAGTCGGCAATCCTTTCTTGAAGGAGGTGCACTTCGGAAGACGAGGAGGAAGCGAACAGTTGTTCCTCATAGGACGCAACCGAGGAGTTAAACTCGATCATTAGCTGGAAAAGATAGCTTGTTAAGCGACAGTTTGACAAAAAAAAAAATAAAAAAATAAAAATAAAAATAATAATAAGAATAATAATAATAATAATAATAATAAATTTACCTCGCCGATTTTATCCGCGAAGCGAAAGAAGTTCGCACGGTTGACCTCGGTCATGTCTGCGAATGCCGGAATACGACTCCGGGTGGAACGTAGCTCCTCATTAGATCGGCTGGGGATGCAGGGGGAACTGAAAGGATTTTTTTTGAGCAGGTCATTTCAGTCATCGAACAGTCAAAGGTAAAAAAGTAAAAACATCGCAGAAAATTTTTTACCTCGGGCGAAGGGACGTTGTTCCTTTAGAAGGATTCCTCCGGAGTCTTTAGGTGGCGGAGCCTCCTTAGATCTCCCCACTAAGGAGGGACCCCTGTCTTTCGAGCTAGATCTACTCCGCTCATTCCCTGATGGGCCAGTTCGGGCTCGCCCCTTTTCACGAGAAGAGGAGGCGGTCTCAGGTTCCTTCCTCTTCTTCGACGAGTCAGAGGAGGCCTCAGCAGAGGTCTTCTTTGGTGCTGGGGGGAGAGTAGCGACCTCCCGATGCTCATCGCTAGAATCAGCAATGACAATCACGGGGGGGGGGGGTCAACGGACCAGCTTGAGCCCTGGTTGATTCTGTACCAGGCTCGGGAGAAGCAGTTGGAGGCGCAGAAATCCCGCTCGCCTCGGGAACGGAGGATTCAGAGGGATCCTTGTTAGAAATACGAGCTTTGCCCTTGGCTGCAGAAGCTCGAGAAGAACTCTGCGAATGTGGGGCAAACCAATCCACGCTCGAAGTGATTTGAAAAAGAAACAGTCAAAAGTGAGACAAAAATAAAAATTACACTCGAGCTGGACCTGACAAGAAACGCTGGTCTACCAATTTTCGAGGTCCACTTCGAAACGAACAAGCTCGTGCGATGGCCGAAAGTGAGCTCGTTGACCGGGAAGAAAAAGTAGGACTTCCGCCATTTCTCATCCTTCTCCGGAAGGTCATCAAAGACCTTCAGTCCAGAGAGCGGGCTCACGTAGAGCGTTCCCTTGGTGCGACCCGTCTTCACGGTATACACCTGGAGGAAGTCCGCCAGTGATAGCTGGTAATTGAACTCCTCCCCCAAGGTTTGTAGGCACATAACAGTCCGAACAAAGTTCAGGCACATTTGAGGGAGAGCGAAGCCTAGTTCGAACATCATCTTAACGATGAGTTCGGGTACGGGAAGTGACAGGCCACACGCGGAGAAGTAGATCTCGAACGCACAGCAGTACCCCGGAGGAGGGTTCTCCGGGGATTCATGGGACTCCGGGAATCTGAGTTCAATTTTAGACGAGATCCCGGTGGAACCCCTAACCTCAGCCAGGTTCGTCGCTGAGAGAATTGACGGCGGATAGGGGCCAAAAACGCTCGGAATCAGGGGTTTTGCAGGTTTACCCGATGAGGATTTCGGAGGAGACATACTTTTCCGGTGAAGTAATAAGGAATGAGGGAAGAGTAAAGGATTTTTTCCGGCGAAAGTAGAAAGTTTATCGAAGAAAAGAAAGAAATTCTAAGAGCAGAACACAAACTCGATTAAAGATTAAGAATGGGAGAGGAGTCAAAGTTTACCTTTATACACGGCACTGGGGGGTAATGATTACCTGGGGAAGTGAAAGGTCCCGCACCGTCTTCTCTCTCTCTTATAGTTAACACGCCACCTAGTGGGGCCCGAGGCTTGTTCGGGAAGGCAAATCCCATCATTACCACAATCAAATCGTGGAGATATGGGAAGATATTCAGTTTCCCGAAATTGATCGTTTGGAAGTTAAAAGTCCCCCGAACTGTTCAGCTCGGAGGACTTGGGGGGCAACTGTTGTACCCACGATCTGTCATCTCGGGCAGCAGGCAAAAGGGCCTAAGCCGGGTTTGACTAATGGGCCAAGAGCGTATTGCTGATCGGTCCATCAGGCCCAGAGAAAGGAAGAGAGCGCGGAAATGCTTCGTGCTGCTCAGCTCGAAGCTCGGGCCCGGTCAAAGATTCCCGCATTAAAGAGGATTAATTAGACCGCACAAATCGCATCCTATTAATTATGCATTAATTGGGTAATAAATTGGTCGGTAGAAATATGTAAGGGGGGGATCACTTGTAAGGGATCGGACATTTTTTCCAAAAAGGCAATAGTAAAATCTCAAATTCTCAGACTCTTTTTAATTCAGTTCGGAACTATTTTACAGTGATAAGCTCCTCCACATTCAAACTACTTCGGAAGGAGAAGCTAAATCTCAGTTCTCACATATAACTTTCAAGATATTGAGAATTTGAGTTTGATCCTTTCATCAATATTAAAGATCTCTGTTTTATCTTTCTAATAATGCAAGTTTCAATATTTTCTGGGTTTTTGACTTGTTTAATCATGTATTGTTGTGAGTAGTCTTCCTAGGATCTTGAGGATAGTTAGGATGGACTGATCTTGTGGTTTGTGTGATTTGGTCAAGCTTGATTGTTGTAGATCTCTTCTAGGCTAGATGATCTTAATGCTGATTCTATATCTGAGAGGGTAGAATCTGATTTCAAGCTTCTTAGCATCACACCAATGTTTAGGAAGCATAGATAAGGCTAGATCTAGAGCTTACCATTAGGCTTGCTAAGAGATTAGAGGTCTTGTTTGGTTTGAGATGTATTGCTTAATGCCTGCTTGTGTAGATTCTTTACTGTGTGAGAACAATTCTAGAAGATGCATAGGTTTGATTGTTTCTTGACCATGAGAGTGGGAGAAACTTGTCTTAGATTCATATGTCTAGAGATTAGCTCATTGCTTGCTTGAGATTTGTTGACCAAGTTAGATAGCCACAATGATCAGTTCATCCCATGAATTCATCCTCAAGACCTTCTTTGTTTAATGATTTTAAAGTCTTAATCATGTTGCTTGCTTGTTGTTTGATTTGGTTTAGCATTACTCTGTTTTTATTGCATTGCTCTGTTTCTGCGTCTAGTCTAGCTCGACCACCCAGTCGACCTACACTCGGTCGAATAGGTCGAGTGCTGCTCGAGTTCATCCCCAGAACATTGTGTTTTATGATTTGTGATTGTCCTGCTTTTTTCCTGTTTCATTCTAGTTGCATACATTTAGCTTTCAGTTCATTAATTGTCTTGCATTAGTTCATTAGTAGTAGTTTCTATTTCTGTTCTTGCATCATTACTATTATAATCATTATGTTTCATTTGCATTTAGTTCTTAGTTCTTGTAGTTCACTTTCTGCATTTTACATTTTCATCTTAAGATTGTTAGTGACAAACAATCTTTACATTTGGCTTGACTTAGATTGATATTCACATCTTAATTGTTCACAAACACTCATTTAGGATTGACACCTCTTATACTGCAACTGTAGAAGGGGAATTGAAACACCCATCCATTCCATATCTCATCATTGCATACACATTCATCTTTCACCCACCACAAAATATTCTTGTTTCAGGGCCGTATTCGCACCGAGCAGTTTCAGGAGGTGTAGATCCTACTGCGGCGGATGCATGGAGGGCGAGTGTGGAACGTAACTTCCATACTCTGAGATGCCCTGAGGAGTTTTGGGTGGACATAGGGGTCCATCATTTGGTTGGTGATGCTCAGATATGGTGGAGATCAGTGGCTACTAGGAGGGTGCAGAGGGAGATGACTTGGGCTGACTTCGTCTTGGAGTTCAACCGCAAGTATTTTCCTAGAGAGGCATTAGTCTGGTTGGAGGTGCAGTTCCTTCAGTTATCTCAGGGGACGCGGTTAGTGCGGGAGCTGGACTTGGAGTTCAGTCGACTTCTTTGTTATGGGGATCGGGCTATGGAGCATGAGGAGGCTCAGATCAGGAGGTTTTTGAGGGCTCTACGTGATGACTTGAGAGTTCACTGTAGAGGGCGAAGTTATGCTACGCGTCAAGAGCTGGTTGAGACTGTAGCAGAGATTGAGGAGGATGTTGATGTTCATATATTTTATCATGTTTTCCCTTAGTTTATTCACATCATTTGCATCTTTTGTTAGCCATTTTCACCATTATTGTGTAGCTTTAGGACTAATCAGGCATTAGAGTTTAGTTGCATTGCATTTGCATATTTTCATGCATAAACAGGTGATTTTGGAGCTTAAGGAGCATGGAAGCAATGCTGAGGAGAAGTGAAGCAATCATGAAGGGAAAGTGATGTAGTACTTTTTTGTATCAATTATTATCAATCCACAATCTGCATTAATCAACTCATTAAGAATACACAAAGATGCTTAATCTATTCTCAATCAGGAAGATGTTCTTTTGTCACAATCTTATCTAACAAACTGATTAAAAGCAAGAAATCAAGATAAATCAAACAGAGTAAACTCAAAGAAACAGAGCACAACTAGAAATATTGAAATTCAAGAATTAACTAGAGAACCTTGGGCAAGGTTATTGACTTGGGAGATAGCTAATCAATCCTAGATATCTAAGTAACAGTTAAGAACAATCCTATGGCTAGAACACTAATGCAAATCAATTCATTTCCATGATAGAGATCCAATGCTAGTCAAATGATAATCAACAATTTCCAAAGGTAATCACAGGACAAGCATGCATTAAGAACAAGTTCAAATACCACTAAGCACCCTAATCATCAATTGTCATTGGCTAGGAATGCAAAGCTCTTAAGAAGTTTGGTTCATGAATTTCATCAAACACCTTGTGGGCAAGGAAATCCTAAAGTCTAGATTTTAAGCTTGATCAAGGCTATCCAGCAATATTAACACTAATCAAGATAGGAAATGCATAAAACAAGCCCTAGACATCAAAGATCAACTATCTATCTCCCTAATCTACCAAGCCCAAAGTTCTTAAAAGATCTACTCACTAATCACCATGATCACACAAAGGAAAGAGGTTTGTCTTTGAGAAATCATAATAAAAGCTTGTAGATTAAAAGATTTGAAAGACTAATTACTATTGAAACTGGAAATCCACACAAAGATTTGATGTACATATATTTTTTCACGTTTTCCCTTAGTTTATTCACATCTTTTGCATCTTTTGTTAGCCATTTTCACCATTATTGTGTAGCTTTAGGACTAATCATGCATTAGAGTTTAGTTGCATTGCATTTGCATCTTTTCATGCATAAACAGGTGATTTTGGAGCTTAAAGAGTATGGAAGCAATGCTGAAGAGAAGTGAAGCAATCATGAAAGGAAAGCAAGGAAGTTAAGGCTGAAGAACCAAGGTCCGGAGTCCAGCTCGACCAAGCACTCGACCGTGTGGGAAGATGGACTCGACCGAGTGGAGAATGCACGAGAGAAGCCAGCTCGACCTACCACTCGACCGAGCACTGGTCGAGTTGACCGAGCCGTTGACTACTTTGACTTTTCCCATTTTTAGGGCTTCCACTCCCCTTCTATATAAAGCCTTGTACCTGCAGCCACCAAGAGGAGTCAGCTTTTTAGATATTCCCTAAACCTAGTTTTTACCCTTTTGGGATTTATTCCTTCTGCACTTTTATTTTTCTTAGATTTTTGTACTTGAAAAAGACTAGATTCTTCAATATTGTGAGTTTTATAACTTTCTTAATATTGAGAATTTGAGTTTGATCCTTTTATCAATATTAAATATCTCTGTTTTATCTTTCTAATAATGCAAGTTTCAATAATTTCTGGGTTTTTGATTTGTTTCATCATGTCTTGTTGTGTAGTCTTCCTAGGATCTTGAGGATGGTTAGGATGGACTGATCTTGTGGTTTGTGTGATCTGGTCAAGCTTGATTGTTGTAGATCTCTTCTAGGGTAGATGATCTTAATGCTGATTCTATATCTGAGAGGGTAGAGTCTGATTTCAAGCTTCTTAGCATCACACCAATGTTTAGGAAGCATAGATAAGGCTAGATCTAGAGCTTACCATTAGGCTTGCTAAGAGATTAGGAGTCTTGTTTGGTTTGAGATGTATTGCTTAATGCCTGCTTGTGTAGATTCTTTACTTTGTGAGAACAAGTCTAGAAGATGCTCAGGCTTGATTGTTTCTTGACCATGAGAGTGGGAGAAACTTGTCTTAGATTCATATGTCTAGAGATTAGCTCATAGTTTGCTTGAGATTTGTTGACCAAGTTAGACAGCCACAATGATCAGTTCATCCCATGAATCCATCCTCAGGACCTTCCTTGTTTATTGATTTTAAAGTCTTAATCTTGTTGCTTGCTTGTTGCTTGATTTGGTTTAGCATTACTCTGTTTTTATTGCATTGCTCTGTTTCCCGGATTTGACTAGCTCGACCACCCACTCGACCTACACTCGGTCGAGTGCTGCTCGAGTTCATCCCCAGAACTCTGTGTTTTATGATTTGTGATTGTCCTGTTTCATTCCTGTTTCATTCTAGTTGCATACATTTAGTTTTCAGTTTATTAATTGTCTTGCATTAGTTCATTAGTAGTAGTTTCTATTTCTGTTCTTGCATCATTTCTGTTATAATCATCTTGTTTTATTTGCATCTAGTTCTTAGTTCTTGTAGTTTACTTTCTGCTTTTTACATTTTCATTTTAGGATTGTTAGTGACAAACAATCTTTACACTTGGCTTGACTTAGATTCATATGCATATCTTGATTGTTCACAAACCCTCATTTATGATTGACACCTCTTATACTGCAACTGCATAAGGGGAATTGAAACACCCATCCATCCATTCTATATCTCATCATCATACACATTCATCTTTCACCATCCCACAAATATTCTTGTTTCAGTTTCAAGCTTCTTGACATGGATAGAAATGCTTTCAAACTTCCCATTCAGTTCGGTATATATGTTATCCATCCTTGAGTTGATATCTCTTGACTGCTTTTGAAAAGCAACAAGGAGTTCTTGAATCTTTGTGTCGGTATTAGCGTCAGCTTGAGTGGTAGGCGCCTGGGTTGGTCCGGATTGGAAAGGCGGCTTGTTGTTGTTGAATTGAGGTCTCGGCTGAAAGTTGTTGTTGTTGTTTCCACCAAAGTTGTTGCTTTGAAAGCGGTTAGCTTGCTGAGGATAGTTCTAATCTTGGGGATTCTCCACATTTGGGTTCCTATAAGAAAGGTTAGAAGTGTTTCTAAAGATGTTGTTGAAGTTGTTGTTGTACCCACGGTTTTGGTAGTAACCTTGAGCACCAACATACTTCTTCTTCTTGGTCATAACTTGGAAAGGCTCCATGTTTCCATTGTTAATAATCTCACAAGAGTTTACTCCACGTTGTTGATTCCTTAGAAGTTGGTTCATCATGTTCTTGAGGTCGGCAATCTCCTTAGAGTCAGAATTGCTAGAACGGATGCTTCTATCAGAATTGGTGCAAGTGTTGCTACTACTTGCGGCAAGATTGTTGATGAGAGCTCTTCCTTCTTGAACGGTTTTAGTAGTGATATCTCCATTGCTGGCCATGTCGAGTGAAAGTTGATACTTAGGGTGCAGTCCTCTATAGAAAGTACTTAAGAGGTTACATTGAGCAAAACCATGATGGGGGCAGTCACATTCATAGTCCTTGAAACGTTCCCATGCTTCATTAAAGGATTCGACCGGTCCTTGTTGAAAACTTTGCAACTTGTGGCGAAGAGAGTTGGATCTTGACTTGGTGTAGAAGGGGCTAAGAAAGGCTGTCTTGCATCCTTCCCAGCTTGTAATCGATCCAGGAAGTAGAGACTTTAACCATCTATGAGCCTTGTCGGCTAGAGAGAAAGGAAAAAGCTTACACTTCAAGAAATCTTCGGGAATTCCATTGGTTCTTGTTGTAGAGCAGATTTCTTCAAACAGATCAATGTGGTCCATCGGACGTTCGGTAGTAAGGCCATGGAACTGATTTTGTTTCACCAAACCAATAATTTGAGGTTTAATCTAGTAGTCACGTCTTGGGGGATCAGTGATACGGATAGCAGCGCGGTCTTGAATAAATTGGTTAGGAGCATCATAATCGGCTATGGTATGGTTACGTGCGGCACGTCTTCGCGGGTGCACATAAGCATGTTGTCTTCCGCCAGCTTGAGGTAGTGGTGGATTAAGGACAACAGCAGGCTGGTGAGGAGGAACATCGAGGTTATCTCCCACCCCTAGAGGACTAGCATCATGAGGAGCTTGTTAGTTGTCTCGGCCAACTTCAGAGTCGAGTTGCGGATCAGCGGCTACAAGGTTGGGGTTACCACCTTGTGTGAGAATTGGTTCTCCTTGCTCGTTGATATGTCATGGTTTTGTGGTTTTTAACCATGATATAAAAAGTCTTTTAGTGTCTTTTGATTTGTTTTCTAGGATGTTTTTGAGTCTTTACAGGTTTTATAGGATTTTGGCATGAAAGGAGTGAAATTGAGCAATTTGGATCGTTTTGGAGCATTTAATCAAAGAAGTCAATTTGGAGTCTGATCAACTGACCAGTGTCGATCGACACTGAAAGAGCATCGATCGACACCCAGTCCAAACCGACGAGAGAGCCAAAAATTGGAAGTTTTACAATTTAGACCAAAGTCTTTCATATTTGCAACACAAGTCCCTGCCGTGTTTTAGGACATATAACTAGTATTTTTAGGTTTTACAAACCATTAAATTTGATTCTAGCAAGTTTTTATTTTTCTGCAACCCCGTGAGATTTTGAGAGCTTTGGAGAGAGAGAACTGTTTTGTAGAGAATAATTTCTTGAACTCCCTTTTACTCTTTTAATTTCAATTGCTTATTATTTAGAATCATGTCTTGTTCTTCATTAAATATGTCTGAGTAGTTTGCTTGTTAGGTTCAGGGTTTTTCATAGGGGTTTTATGAATTATTAGATCTGTTTATTTAGGATTCATTATCTATCTAGATCTTCATCTTTGGTTGTTCTTCATATTAATTCTTGATTGATCACCTAGAATTAATACTCTAGGAAAATAAATTGATATGAGAATATAATTGATTTTCCTGATAAAACCT
>NC_025699.1:22155108-22158386 GCF_000633955.1 Camelina sativa
ACCATGGACTCGAGCAGCCACTCGACCGAGTGCATGCTCGAGTGGTCGATCGAGCTGGACAGTCCGAGGCTGACAAACCTGCCAAGTACATTCCTCCTGCCTACAAGCCTCCACTACCTTTTCCTGGGCGTTTCAAAGCACAGAAGATTAAGGAATTAAGGGAGATCATTGAGAAAAAGGCAATGTTGGCTAAGCAACAAGAGGAAGAAAAGGTTTTGAATGAGGAAGCTGTGGTTGAGAAGAAGGAAGAAGTGTTGGCTATACAAGAGATCACCATTGCTTACCAAGAGGAAGAGAGAGGACCTGCCTTGGAACAGTATGAACCATATCCTCTCTACAAAAAATTTTTGCTTGATTTGTCTAAGAAAAAGGCTAAAGCTCAAGATGAGAAGGAACTTGAGAACCTTGGAGGAGTGATCATTCCAATAAAGCTTAAGGACCCTGGACCTTTCTATCTACCCTGCACAATCAGTTACCTTCACTACAATCAATGCCTTTGTGATTTGGGAGCTTCAACAAGTGTCATGCCATATTCCATAGCTCAAAAGCTTGGAAGAACTGATTTCAAATCCACTAATCCCCATGTTTGCCTAGCTGATGGGTCAAACAAAGAAGTAGTTGGAAGGTTGGAGAATGTCCTAATCAAGATAGGAAGAGCAAGGATTCATACTGATTTTGTGGTGATAGAGATGGACAAGGAACCTGATGATCCAATCTTGCAAGGGAGGCCATTCTTAGCCACTGTTGGAGCAGTTATTGATGTCAAGGAAGGTCTTGTGACCTTGAACATTGCTGAGGATGTAGTCATGAAGTTCAATATCTACAATCCAACCAACCTTCCCACCATTGATGACCAGCCTTTTACTATCAAAGACAAAGGTGGTCAAGAAGGGTTAAGTGATAAGGCAACTCCAAAAGCTGAGTTCCCACTTCAAGAGGATTCTGTGGAAAAGCTTAAGAGGTCAGTTCAAGAGTTGACTAGTATGGTTGAGGATCTTCAAGTTAAGCTGAACAAGAGGTCTTTGAGAAAAGCAAGACCAAGACTCAAAATCAAGAAGAAGTATGGTTTGTGTGCTAAGGGTGAGGTGATCAAGGATCAGCTTCACAGTGACCAAGAGGTTCCAGGGAAGATTTCATAACCTCCTTGGTATTTGAACCAAGTCTAGAAAGACAACCAAAGTCAAGCTCACTAGGGAGGAAGTCCCTAAGGTATCCTTTGTAAATATGGTTTAATTTCTTAGTAGTTTTGATGTGTTTTATTTTATGTTTTTGTTGGACAGGCTTTTTAGTGAGAATGTCGTTGGGTAAGGAGAGTTGTGGACTTGGAGAAGAAGACTCGCAGGCCCACTCGACCAGGCCACGAGGGGTACTCGGCCGAGCTGGATAAGAATTGAGGCCCATTCGATTCCCATTCTTCTAGAATGATCGAGTGGAGGGAAGAACAAGGAGAAAAATTTTGAAATTTCAAATTTGGTCAAGGAGCTCGACCACGTGCTGGTCGAGTGTGGGGTCGAGTGGCAGCCAAAAGCAAGTCAAAGATTCCCAATTCAAATTTGAATGTTTCTTTTGAAAATGTCTTCTAAGATAACCAAGAAGTCTCACAAAACCGCTGCAAGCTCCATGGAACGTCGTAATGCTGACCTTGAATCAAGAGGTGAAGCTGGGAGAGCCACTCGACGGTCCACTCGATTTACCACTCGACCGAGTGACGGTTCGAGCAACCGGTCGAGCCAGGTGCCGAGTCTTAGGAGAAAATCAGTTGAGGAGGATCCTGAGAGGACTGAGAGTGAGGAGGAAAGGGAGCCTACTCTTGATGAGATGATAAGGAGACACAAGGCCTAAGAGAAGAGGCCAGCTGTTGAAGTTGAACAAGAGGAGAATGAAAGTGAAAGTGAGGAAGAAGAAAGTGAGGATGAAGAGTTGTTGGATGATGGAGAGGCTGAGTCTTATGGATTGTCAAAGAAGCAGCTTTATGATGCTTTCATGAGAATGGAGTTCTTGGGAAATAGGTATCCACACAAGGAGACCATGGAGAGCTATAGAGAGGAAAGCTGTGAGTTCCTAGCCACTGTCAAGCTGCACACATATTTGAGGAAGGATGCTGAAGTAGGAGCTGGTCATATCTCTTTCACAATCAAAGGGAAGAAGCATGAGCTTTCAATGAAGAAGTTGGCTGATTTGTTTGGTTTTGAAGTTGGGAGCAATAGGAGCTTGATGGTTCCAAGAGAAGAATTGTATGCTGTATGGGAGACCATTGGGGACAACAAGCTTTACTCATCCTCCAACTCCAAGAGCTCTAGGATTAGGAGCCCAGTCTTGAGGTACTACCACAAAGCTCTTGCCAATACCTTCTTTGCTAGGAAGGAAACTGGAAACATCAATGAGGGAGAGCTAAACATGATTGACTTGGCTCTCAATGGAGTTCTTCTTCAAGCAAGGAATGGAACCATCATCCTTGGTAGCACTGTGGAGACTGATCTTGCAATGGTGCTGATAGACCATATGATATATTTGAGAAGTTGGGTAGGCAAGCTTGAGAACAAGGGTTCAAGAGGAGCACTTACCATTGGAGGCATCATTACTCCAATTCTTCAAGCTGCTAACATTCCACTTAGAGGAGAAGGGGTCTCACCAAGATGGATTGATTCCAGCTACCTAACCTCTACACTCATCCTAGCCAAGGAGATGCATCAAGGAAACCATATCTTTAACTTTGAGCTGCCAACAGTTGGGAAGAAACAAGTGATCCTACCAAACAAAGAGCTCACTACCATTCAAGAAGGAGCCAACATTGATTTTTGGCCAGCTGATGAGTACTTATTTGATGGAGTAGTACAGCCTAGAGTTGATGCAGCTGGAGATGTAGAGATGGGTGATGGAGAGGAGCAGTTCTACTTTGAGAACTATGAGCCCAATCCAAGGGATAGTAGAGGAGTGAGAGAGCATAGCAAGAGGTTGACATTGCTGCAAAAGTGGAACAAATGGCATGGGAAGAGGTTTGACAAGCTCAAGAAGAAGGTGACCAACATGGCTAAGTCCATTAGAGGCCTGAAGAAGGAAGTTGCTGACTTGAAGAGTGGAAACTCTTCACCAACTCCATCAAGCCCTTTGAGGAGGAGTGGCTCAACTAGAGCACTTTCAAGAGTTGCAAACCCTGTGGAACCAGCTAGGGCTTCAATGTATGAGCCAAATCAGAGGAAGAGGAGCTCAAGTACCCGAGAACAACAATTTTCGAGGCACTCGACCGGGTCACTCGAGAGCCCACTCGACCGAGCACC
>NC_025699.1:22158702-22170348 GCF_000633955.1 Camelina sativa
CTCAAGATATGGAGACTCGCGGTCCAGCTCGACCCCCCCACTCGGACATGCACTCGACCGAGCCACGGTCGATCTCTATCGTCGAGCTGCCCCAAAGTCCATCTCCGAGCCACCAAGAGGACCCCAACTACTCATATGACAGCATGCAGATGGATGTGGACAACTTCTTCCACAATCCCTAAGGTACCATCATCACCTTCACTTGTATATATCATTGCATTTGATGTTGTCTTTTGTTGATTTTTAGTCTTGAATCCTCAATCAAATTTCTTTCACACAAGGGACTGTGTGATTTAAGTTTGGGGGAGGGTTTGAGATAGCATCTGATGTTGTGTTTTGTTTTCTTATTTCAAATTTTTTATCATCATCATCATGTTAGCACTTGCATAATCATCTAAGGCATAGAACAACCATAAAAATTTGAAATTTTTTTGCAAAAATCTTTATAAAAAGAGTGTTCATGTAGTTTGCATTGCATATTTAAAGTGTTTTGTTTAGCATATAGGACTGTTTGCATTAGGGATCTATAAAGAGTTTTTCCTTGTTAGCTTGTTTAATTCACTAGACTAGGATCAATGCCCAAGTTAATAGTACTTTGATGCTAGTTGAGTGGTTAGAAGCATAAGATTGAACCAAGCCTTGAATTCCTGCATTGCATTTGGTCTAAATTGAAGCATGTTGTGATTTGATTCCATTTCCTATTTATAAGAACCTAATATTGACTTTTAATTATCAATGTGTGCATTGCTTTAAACTCATGGATACCAGATACATATTTGGATCATCTCTTCCCTTTTTGCCACTCTTGTTGATGCAAGTAGCTGATTTTCACTTTTAAATCAGTTTCCCCTACCCCTTAACGAAACCTTCTTTCAAGCCTTGTTTATTCTTGTGTGTGTGAGGCCTATTTTTGGGATTGAGCTTGGTAGAAAGTGTTAGGTTTGAACTGACAAGATTAAGACCTTGTGTAGTTCTAGTTTGCAATTTTCAAACTAGATAGGACTAGGTGGTTCACTTGTTGGATTTGGGACTTGGCTGTTTTGAAAAGGAAAAGAAAAAGAAAGAGGAAAAAGAGAAAGAAAGAAAAGGGTAGAGTCTTTAGGAAAGGAATGTGTTTAAGTAAAAGCTAAAGTCTAGTGAAAGGATGGGAAGTAAAAGTTGTTATCTAATATGGTTCTAGTTAAAGAAAAGAAAAGAAAGCAAAGAAAAGTTTAGCAAAAAGCTTATATGTCTTAAGAATAAGAAGAAAAGAGAACCATAGCATTCAATTAGAATCCCCCATTCCACTAGAAAGATCAAAGAAGAAACCTCTCCTAAGACTTGAAAACCAAAAGAGAAAAGGGATAAAGAGAAATGAAGAAGTTAAAGGGTAGCACTAGGATCATTTGGGTTTAGATTGTTAGGATAAACACTTTGGGCACCTTTGGATAGACAAGGTTTTGTTCTTGTATGTGTCTAAGTGTTCTTACCTTTAGAATTCTTCTAAAGCTCAATCCATTTCATGAGAGAACCTTGATATTGACAAGCCCCACTCTAAAAAGAGACCATCTTTGTCTCAAAACCCTTATTACCAAGCCAAATGAGTTTAAGCATTGCATAGAATTGATTCATATTCTTGATTAATGAATGTCAAAGGAAATGGTTGATTTGAATGCATGTGAATATCTAAGGCTCAAATCAGTAAAGGTTGTGATGTGCTTGTCTAAATTTTTTTAAGTACAGCTCTTCACCTTGCATCTTAGTACTAGTAACTTGGACATTGATTCTAGATGGTCTATTTGCATGCTTTAGGAGCTGTGATCCCACTTTTAAACCTCATCTACCTTCTTATGTCTTGTTTATTTGCTTGAGGGCAAGCAAAGACTAAGTTTGGGGGTGTTGATGTTCATATATTTTACCATGTTTTCCCTTAGTTTATTCACATCTTTTGCATCTTTTGCTAGCCATTTTCATCATTATTGTGTAGCTTTAGGACTAATCATGCATTAGAGTTTAGTTGCATTGCATTTGCATCTTTTCATGCATAAACAGGTGATTTTGGAGCTTAAGGAGCATGGAAACAATCCTGAGGAGAAGTGAAGCAATCTTGAAGGGAAAGCAAGAGAGTTAAGGCTGAAGAACCAAGGTCCAGAGTCCAACTCGACCAAGCACTCGACCGAGTGGGTAGATGGACTCGACCGAGTGGAGTGTGCACGAGAGAAGCCAGCTCGACCATGGACTCGACCGAGCACTGGTCGAGTTGACCGAGCCGTTGACTACTTTGACTTTTTCTATTTTTAGGGCTTCCACCTCCTCACCTATATAAGGCCTTGTACCTGCAGCCACCAAAGTGTGCAACTTTTTAGATATTCCCTAAACCTAGTTTTTACCTTTTTTAGTTTTATTCCTTTTGCATTTTTATTTTTAAGATCTTGTACTTCCTTAAAAAAGAAGACTAGATTCTTATATTTTGTTGGTTCTATAACTTTCAAGATATTGAGAATTTGAGTTTCATCCTTTCATCAATATTGAAGATCTTTGTTTAATCTTTCTAATAATGCAAGTTTCAATATTTTCTGGGTTTTTGACTTTGATCACCATGTATTGTTGTGAGTAGTTTCCTTAGGATCTTGAGGATGGGTTAGGATGGATTGATCTTGTGGTTTGTGTGACTTGGTCAAGCTTGATTGTTGTAGATCTCTTCTAGGGTAGATGATCTTAATGCTGATTCTATATCTGAGAGGGTAGAGTCTGATTTCAAGCTTCTTAGCATCACACCAATGTTTAGGAAGCATAGATAAGGCTAGATCTAGAGCTTACTATTAGGCTTGCTAAGAGATTAGGAGTCTTGTTTGGTTTGAGATGTAGTGCTTAATGCCTGCTTGTGTAGATTCTTTACTTTGTGAGAACAACTCTAGAAGATGCTCAGGCTTGATTGTTTCTTGACCATGAGAGTGGGAGAAACTTGTCTTAGATTCATATGTCTAGAGATTAGCTCATAGTTTCCTTGAGATTTGTTGACCAAGTTCGACAGCCACAATGATCAGTTCATCCCATGAATCCGTCCTCAGGACGTTCCTTGTTTATTGATTTTAAAGTCTTAATCTTGTTGCTTGCTTGTTGCTTGATTTGGTTTAGCATTACTCTGTTTTTATTGCATTGCTCTGTTTCCCGGATTTGACTAGCTCGACCACCCACTCGACCTACACTCGGTCGAGTGCTGCTCGAGTTCATCCCCAGAACTCTGTGTTTTATGATTTGTGATTGTCCTGTTTCATTCCTGTTTCATTCTAGTTGCATACATTTAGTTTTCAGTTTATTAATTGTCTTGCATTAGTTCATTAGTAGTAGTTTCTATTTTTGTTCTTGCATCATTTCTGGTATAATCATCTTGTTTTCTTTGCATCTAGTTCTTAGTTCTTGTAGTTTACTTTCTGCTTTTTACATTTTCATTTTAGGATTGTTAGTGACAAACAATCTTTACACTTGGCTTGACTTAGATTCATATGCATATCTTGATTGTTCACAAACACTCATTTAGGATTGACACCTCTTATACTGCAACTGCATAAGGGGAATTGAAACACCCATCCATCCATTCTATATCTCATCATCATACACATTCATCTTTCACCATCCCACAAATATTCTTGTTTCAAGATTCAACAAAACCAAGTATGGAAATGCTTAAGAACCCTAAGTGGTTGCTAAAACAATAGATAAGATAAGATAAGAGATAAGATATCTGTCTCCTTAATAGGTTTAGAGTATTTATAGGAAAGTAGAAAAGAACCTAGGTCAACCCAAAACAAACTGGGTCAAACCCGGGTCAACATTAAAACAAGTGAGGAGATGGCTCCAGCGGCCATTGTTTGGCCGCCTGTCTTGGCCGCTGGTGCATCCGCTTGCTTCTTTGTGAACTCCATCGGCCACCTCTTGACCGCTGCTCCTTGGCCGCTGGTGTACTCGCTCCAGGCCTTAACTCCTCACGCGTCCAGATCTTGGCCGCTGGTCCTTGGCCGCTGGTGTACTCGCTCCAAGCCTCAACTCATCACGCGGCCAGCTCTTGGCCGCTGGTCCTTGGCCGCTGCTCCATACGCCCAATGCACGTCCTCTGGCTATATATACGGTCACTAAATCAGGTATATCTCCTTACACACAGATCCGATTGTCCTGAAATCACCTCCATTGCAAAGATGACTCAATTGCCAATAACTTTGGTGAAGAACTCCAGAGATAAATCCCAAGGAAAGGTCTTCATACGAGTCGATCTTTGAGGGACTGCAGACTGGTTCCGGATCATCAATCATCTTGTGCGCATCCAAATGTGTGTCTTCCATTATATTGCTAATTCTTGACTTATTTAGCTCCCAAGCACACTTTTCTTGTACATCTCTACTCCAACACCTGAGATATGAAACTTGATGCAAAATGCAGCCTAAACAACCTAAATGCTAATGAATATGCACAAAACAATGAATAGTTAAGCTTTAAAATCACATAAAAACACAAGATATCAACTCCCCCAAACTTATCTCTTGCTAGTCCTCAAGCAAGAACCAAACAAAAGTGAGAGAGAGAGGTTTGAAAAAGGGATTCAGAACCAAAAAGCATCATTAAAGGATTCAAACCACAGTCCTTAAATGCAGTTCAATGGTGCTAAGTTCAATCAAATTCCTTACAAATATTTTTCTATGCTTAACACAATGCACCACTCTAGTTCATCTTCTATCTATTGGCAAAGACTTGCAATCCTACTGAACATCTCTTTCACATTCATTAAAGTGCTTGGTGTGATCTTGCAAATGGAAAATAAATCAAGCTCAATTGGTTTAAGGGAAAGGCTGTTTATAAAGTGGTTGGAAATGGTGCTTTTGGGTTGTTAACTCTCAAACAAAGAGGAATGCTAGATAGTCATGAAACCTATCTAAGACTGAGAATAAATTGGGCATACAAAGCTTAGCTCTTGATGTTCTACCCACCTAGAAGCTTTTCTACCCTTTTTCTCATCTTTCTTTCCTTTCTTTCAAACCCAAAAGCTCAACTTTAATCAACTTAAACCCCTTTCTCTAACTTCTGGTCTTATTCTTTTTGTATAACTCTAAGGCTATTCTTAGTTTTAAACATTAGCTCCTTTTCTTTCCTATTCTTTCCTTGCTATACTCCCAATCTGATTTTATTTTCCTTTACTCTTTTCTTTTTGATTCTAGGAGATGATAACAATACTTTCTATCCCTTTTCTTTGAGACTTAGAGCTTATAACCAAACTTAACCTTAGAGACATTTCTTTCCTTTTCTTTTGACCAAGTAAATCTTTATTTCCCTTCTTATTCTCTCTTGTTCCCAAACTTGAACCCAAATCAACATTCTAACCACCTATTTCTTTCAAAACCAGTCCTATTAAAGGTTCCAAACCTAGCTAAAACAAGAGCCAGTTCTTTGTCATTCTCAATACTCTCAAGATTTCACAACCTATAGCATTATCAAGAAAAGGCCTCACTCAACAAATCAATACAAGGCTTAAAAGAAAAGGTTGGGATTCAAAGGTATGGCAAGAGATTGGGTTAAACAAAATAGAGTGGCAAATAGAGATAGTTAACCCAAATGAAAAGTTCCATGAGCTAGCATTCATAGTCCATAAGCAAGATAATTTAAAGATCAAATTAAAGTCCAAATAATATAGAGATGCAGCAATGATCAAGCAAGCTTTACACTAGAAGAAAATGCTTTCAAGTGACACAATGCTTTTAAGCATAGATTCTCCATTTTTTCCCAAAGATTAAACAAGCACCAATGAACTATAAATGAGGGCTGTGGGTTCAATCCTAAGCCTCTACTTTTAAGAAGGTAGTTTCATTATTATCCCAAATGCAAATGCAAATGCAAACTAAATGCTTCTAGACTCAATCCTAAACACAATAATGAATATGAAAAGCTACATGCAATTGTTTTTGGTTTTTGAAAATTTTCAAAAAATTTTGATTTTTCTCAAAACATAGCTATTAATAATGCATAATACAAAAGACGAAAATCAAAACAAAACACAATGTTAGATGGTTAGTCTCTCCCCCAAACTTAATTCACACAGTCCCTGTGTGCGAAAAGTCCAAGAGAAAGACTAATAAAATAAAGATAACAAGACTCAAATGATATATACAATGGAAATTTAGGACCATACCTTGGCCCTAGTTGTGAACCTTAGGGGAGGGAGTGATAGGAGGAGCTTTAGTGCTCCCTTGAGGTCATGTTGAATTGGTGGAAGGAGATTGGAGGTTGATAGTAATGACACTTGAGAGAAGTTCATGAAGCTTATCCTTGTCATAATGATAGTTGGGATCTAGCTTGGCTTTGACACTTGCAAAAGGTGAAGAAGGACCTTTGTGCTTCACTTTGTACTCTATTGCTCCATCAACAAGCCCCAAGGGATGCAAACACAAAGTCATAGGGGAAGAAACAGTGGTGGGAAGCTGGTTTTGTTTCTTCTTCCTCTTCTTCTTGTCAACAACTTTATTTGCTTGAACCAAATCCCCTTCTCTAGAATCTCCTTTGAGGTCATCAAATAAAGAGTCTAAACACTCACTATCCAAAATTTCCTCATCAAGCTTTGTAGTCTCTTTAATCCCCACTTTATCAACTTGGAACTCTTGAAGGTGATCAGTCAAGTCTCTATGCTCTTCCTTAGTTGCCACTTCTTCACTAGTGATTGTTCCACAAAACATTGTAGAGGAAGGTTTGATAGGATAGGATAGGTTGGGATTCACATGAAGGAGAGTTACTCTCTTATTTGAGAAATCAATCCTTGCCCCCACAGTGTTGAGAAAGGGAGTTCCTAGTATGAGAGGGAGCTTGTTTGTTTCTTTCATCTGAACTACCATGAAGTCTGTTGGAACTGTGCAATCACCAACCTTGAGTAAATAGTTCTCAATAAAACCAAGTGGAGAGTTTGAGGAAGCATCTCCAAACATGATGGAAGAAGAGGACTGCTTCATATCTTTGATCCCAAGATTCTTTACCATCTTAAGTGAAATCACATTAACACTTGCTCCTGAATCACATAAAGCATCATCAAGTAGTAAAGCACCAAGTGAGCAAGGTATAGTGAATCTGCCTGGATCTTCAAGCTTGGAAAGTGTTTTTGGACTTGGTTGTTGTTCACTTGGTGAATCAAAAATTCCCATGATCTCTTCCACCTTCTCTCTGTTTGCTAGAATGGCTTTGATGAACTCTATATGGCTAGGAACGTTAGACAAGCTATCCACAAAAGGAAAAGGTGCTCCAACTCTATCCATATTAGCTTTGAAACTTGAGAGCTTTTTCTTTTTGGCCTTTGTAAGGACCCTTTGTGGAAATGGAATTGGAGGACTATAAACAGGAAGAGCAATACTTGGTACATCTTTCTTTTCAACCTCCTTGGCATCTATCTCCTTACCCCTTGATCCTTTCTCAGATTTCTCAACTTTAGCAACCACCAAACTCTTAACAGCAGGACCATATAGGAGAACATAGATCTCTTCAATAGACCTTTCATTCTCATGAGTATGGCTATCCATTTTTGATTCTTCAAAATCATACTAGTAGCCCTGTTCACTTCTTCCTTGAAGATGGCATTGCAAAACTCCTTGGGGTTTGGTTCTGGTTTTCCTGGTAGAGAACCCATTTGTCTTGTTGAAGAGGAAGAGGCTTGTCCCTGGACCTGTGTCTGTAACCTCTCAATTTTGGCATTTAAATCACCATATACATTCTCAACCTTGTGGTGCATTGCCTTCATTTGTGTAGCAAGTTCAATGGCTCCTCTTCCTTGTCCTTCTAGGAGTTGTCTAAGTAGTGCAGTTGTATCATCTGCTTGACTTTGAGGATGTGGTGCATTCATTTGCTGTTGAGTCTGGGAATAGGTTTTAGGGTTGGCTTGGTAATTCCCTGGAGGCTTGGGCTGATAGTTGGGTTGAGAAGGAAAACCAGGTGGTTTTTGTGGTGGATAAGACTGATCTTGTGGGTTCTCCACATTGGTGCTGCGGTAAGAGAGATTAGGGTGGTTGCGGTAATTGGGATTGAACTTGTTATACCCTTGTCCACCCACATAGTTGACCTCTTCTTGTCCCTCAACACAAGCTTCCATTCCCTCTTGATACCCTTGATAGACATCACTTTCTGTAACAAAGTGGACTGGCTTTTGAATGGCAAGAAGCATCCTATCCATCTTGTCATTCAATGCTTTGATCTCCTTCTTGTGATGCTCATTCATATCAGAATGATCTCTTGTAGTTTGATCATAATTCTCCCCATAGTTGCCATCACTTTGAGCAAGATTCTCCACCAAAGTCATACCAATATCAACATCTTGGCCAAGAAAGTTACCATTACTGGCTGTGTCAAGCAACATCCTTATCTTTGGTAGCACCCCTCTATATAATGTACTGAGAAGAGACTCCTTGGAGAAACCATGATGAGGACATTGCATAGTATAGCCCTTGAATCTCTCCCATGCTTCACAAAAACTCTCATTTCCCTTTTGAGCAAAAGCTTGATATTTCATTCCTCAACCTTGTTGTTCTTGTAGTGGAGAAAAACTTGGATAGGAAAGCTCTCATGCACTGATCCCAAGAGGTGATTGATCCCACTGGTAGGTTCTTCTCCCATGTTCTAGCTCTATCTCCAAGAGAAAACGGAAAGAGGCGGAGTTTGAATGCATCTTCAGAGATACCATTGATTTTTACTGTCCCACACATCATATCAAACTGATCCAAGTGATCAAGAGGGTCTTCCATAGGCAGACCATGGAACTTTGAGCTCTACACCATGTTAATAAGACTGGACTTGATCTCATAGTTGTTATTCTCAACAGCAGGTGCTCTAATTCCTTGGCGGTTCCCATGAATGTTTGGCTCATCAAAAGCTCCAATGACTCTTGGTTGTCTTGGAGGGTGGATAGGAGCTTGGTTTTCATTGTGCTGATCATTTCCATTCTGACCAGCAGCAGGAGGCGGATTGTTGTCCATGGCTTGGCGGGCTAAACGGCGGTTCTCTCTTTCAAGTCGGGGTACGTTGTCAACAGGCTGAAACAAGTGTGCTAGGCCGTGGCTTCTCAAGTTCATACACCCTGAAAATCAAAGACAAACCACCAATGCAACCCAAGTAACAAACAGTGCAAAGTAAATGAATAGTCTCAAGCAAAGATGAAATCCTAATGGTCATTGCTTGCTTGAGATTTGTTGACCAAGTTAGATAGCCACAATGATCAGTTCATCCCATGAATCCATCCTCAAGACCTTCTTTGTTTAATGATTTTAAAGTCTTAATCATGTTGCTTGCTTGTTGTTTGATTTGGTTTAGCATTACTCTGTTTTTATTGCATTGCTCTGTTTCTGCGTCTAGTCTAACTCGACCACCCACTCGACCTACACTCGGTCGAGTGCTGCTCGAGTTCATCCCCAGAACTTTGTGTTTTATGATTTGTGATTGCCTTGTTTTATTCTAGTTGCATTTCTGTTGCATTTACTTAGTGTCCTGTTCATTGGTTGTCTTGCATTAGTTCATTAGTAGTAGTTTCTATTTCTGTTCTTCCATCATTACTGTTATTTTCATCCTGTTTTATTTGCATTTAGTTTTAGTTCTTGTAGTTTACTTTCTGCATTTTACATTTTCATCTTAGGATTGTTAGTGACAAACAATCTTTACATTTGGCTTGACTTAGATTGATATTCACATCTTAATTGTTCACAAACACACATTTAGGATTGACACCTCTTATACTGCAACTGCATAAGGGGAATTGAAACACCCATCCATTCCATATCTCATCATTGCATACACATTCATCTTTCACCACCACTAAATATTCTTGTTTCAATTATTGAGNCGTTGCCCATTTGAGTGTGTTTTTGTGACATTTAGGATCCATATTAGTCTAAGATTAAGTTCATTTATTCACTTGTGAGGTTGCTGTACTCGAATCTTCTGTTTCTGGGTTGAAGTTCCATTTCAGGTACCACTCGACCAGTCACTCGACCACCACTCGACCGAGTCGTGATCGAGCACCTGCTCGAGCCAGACGCCGGATCTCTATAACCCTCATTTTCCAGTTGACCTAACCTCCTACTTGAGCCTGTGCTCAGTCGCTTGCCTGGCAAAAATCGTTTGTGTTTGTTGATGCACACAAGGTCTAAAGGAAAGGACCATCTTCTTAGGCCTATTGACAACATCAACAAGTTGACCAAGAGTTTGGGAGCTAAGCAAAGGAGAGTTGTTCAGCAACAACAAGAGGTTATAGTAGCTATGGATCAGCAGGATCAGGTTCAGAGAACAAGGAACATANGACTCTCCCTACTGGTGCAATCACTACTTGGGATGCATGCAAGAAGGCTTTCTTGGCCAAGTTTTTCTCCAATGCTAGGACAGCAAGACTAAGGAATGAGATCTCTGGATTTGCTCAAAGGAGTAATGAAAGCTTTTGTGAATCTTGGGAGAAATTCAAGGGATACCAAACTCAATGTCCTCATCATGGTTTCAGTGTGGAGTCTTTGTTGAGCACATTGTATAGAGGGGTGCTTCCCAAGTTTAGAATTCTTCTTGATACAGCCTCCAATGGAAACTTCCTCAACAAGAATATGGAAGAAGGCTGGGAGTTAGTAGAGAATCTTGCACAGTCTGATGGGAACTACAATGAGGACTATGACAGAACCATAAGGTCATCATCAACTGATCAAGAAGATAAGTACAAGAAGGATCTGAAAATGGTGAATGAAAAGCTTGATAGGATCTTGCTCAGCCAGCAAAAGTCTATTCAATTTGTTAGTGAAGAGGAGCTTCCAGTTCAACAGGGGGAGAATGAGTTTGCTGAGTTATGCTATATGCAGAACCAAGGAGGCTTCAAGGGTTATAACCAAGGAGGGTTTAGGAACAATAATTTGTCCTATAGGAGGACAAATCTGGCCAACCCACAAGATCAAGTCTACCCTCCTCAACAGCCTCAACAGCCTCAATAGCACCAAAAGTATGTCCCCAAACAACAACAACAGGTGTTCCAGCCCCGGTTGTGTCCCCCACCAGGGTTTCAGACTAACCAAGGCCAGGAACAAGACCTTAGAGCCATGGTGCAACAGCTGTTGATTGGTCAAACACAAGGTAAGATTGAGGAAGCCAAACAATTTGTTGAGTTCAATCAAAGGCTCACATCCCAGTATAATGACCTGAACATGAAGTTTGAGGGTCTTAATTCCAGAGTTAAGTATATGGAGAGTAACATAGCCTCTTCTTCAGCTCCAAAACCCAACCAACTCCCTGGAAAAGCTGTCCGAAATCCAAGGGAGTTCACAGCCAAAGCCATTCAAGTTCATGAGGAAGAAGCCACTGAGGACAGTGCAGTTCAAGTTTGGGGGAATTCTTTAGTTACTGAAGCCCCAAGTGATGTTTGTGCAAGTAAATTGGAACTCGCACTTGAGCTCGACCATGGACTCGAGCAGCCACTCGACCGTGTGCATGCTCGAGTGGCCGATCGAGCTGAACAGTCCGAGGCTGACAAACCTGCCAAGTACATTCCTCCTGCATACAAGCCTCCACTACCTTTTCCTGGGCGTTTCAAAGCACAGAAGATTAAAGAATTAAGGGAGATCATTGAGAAAAAGGCAATGTTGGCTAAGCAACAAGAGGAAGAAAGGGTTTTGAATGAGG
>NC_025699.1:22171797-22181930 GCF_000633955.1 Camelina sativa
CCAGAGTTAAGTACATGGAGAGTAACATAGCCTCTTCTTCAGCTCCAAAACCCAACCAACTCCCTGGAAAAGCTGTCCGAAATCCAAGGGAGTTCACAGCCAAAGCCATTCAAGTTCATGAGGAAGAAGCCACTGAGGACAGTGCAGTTCAAGTTTGGGGGAATTCTTTAGTTACTGAAGCCCCAAGTGATGTTTGTGCAAGTAAATTGGAACTCGCACTTGAGCTCGACCATGGACTCGAGCAGCCACTCGACCGTGTGCATGCTCGAGTGGCCGATCGAGCTGAACAGTCCGAGGCTGACAAACCTGCCAAGTACATTCCTCCTGCATACAAGCCTCCACTACCTTTTCCTGGGCGTTTCAAAGCACAGAAGATTAAAGAATTAAGGGAGATCATTGAGAAAAAGGCAATGTTGGCTAAGCAACAAGAGGAAGAAAGGGTTTTGAATGAGGCAGCTGTGGTTGAGGAGAAGGAAGAAGTGTTGGCTATACAAGAGATCACCATGCCATATTCCATAGCTCAAAAGCTTGGAAGAACTTATTTCAAATCCACTAATCTCCATCTCTGCCTAGCTGATGGGTCAAACAAAGAAGTAGTTGGAAGGTTGGAGAATTTCCCAATCAAGATAGGAAGAGCAAGGATTCATACTGATTTTGTGGTGATAGAGATGGACAAAGAGCCTGAGGATCCAATCTTGCTAGGGAGGCCATTCTTAGCCACTGTTGGAGCAGTTATTGATGTCAAGGAAGGTCTTGTGACCTTGAACATTGCTGAAGATGTGGTTATGAAGTTCAATACCTACAATCCAACCAACTTTCCCACCACTGATGAC
Organism: Camelina sativa; assembly: GCF_000633955.1. NCBI lineage: Eukaryota > Viridiplantae > Streptophyta > Magnoliopsida > Brassicales > Brassicaceae > Camelina > Camelina sativa. The sequence continues at coordinate 22,172,631 of NC_025699.1, forward strand.
CAGCCTTTTACTATCAAAGACAAAGGTGGTCAAAAAGGGTTAAATGATAAGGTGATGTCAATATATTTTACCATATTTATGGCCTTGTTTAGTTCATGTTTTGCATCATATAGAAGTCATTCCTTAGGTTTTATAGCCATTTATGTCCAAATATGCACTGAGGATGTTTAGAAGCATGCATTGCATACATTTGTGCATTTGGAGTATTATTAGGTGTTATGGAGCTCTAAAAGGGTAAGGAAGGACTTGCTGTTATTTCTGGAGCTAAAAAAGAGGATTGGAAGTATCAGGAAGGGAAAAGAAGGCACTCGACCATACCACTCGAGCAGGCACACGGTCGAGTACATGGTCGGGTTCATAACGAGCTCCTCAAAGATTGATCCGAATGTAGATTTGACTTTGCGATTCAGCTTCAGCTTTGGCACACGGTCGAGTACATGGTCGGGTTCATAANTTGATGTCAAGGAAGGTCTTGTGACCTTGAACATTGCTGAAGATGTGGTTATGAAGTTCAATACCTACAATCCAACCAACTTTCCCACCACTGATGACCAGCCTTTTACTATCAAAGACAAAGGTGGTCAAAAAGGGTTAAATGATAAGGTGATGTCAATATATTTTACCATATTTATGGCCTTGTTTAGTTCATGTTTTGCATCATATAGAAGTCATTCCTTAGGTTTTATAGCCATTTATGTCCAAATATGCACTGAGGATGTTTAGAAGCATGCATTGCATACATTTGTGCATTTGGAGTATTATTAGGTGTTATGGAGCTCTAAAAGGGTAAGGAAGGACTTGCTGTTATTTCTGGATCTAAAAAATAGGATTGGAAGTATCAGGAAGGGAAAAGAAGGCACTCGACCATACCACTCGAGCAGGCACACGGTCGAGTACATGGTCGGGTTCATAACGAGCTCCTCAAAGATTGATCCGAATGTAGATTTGACTTTGCGATTCAGCTTCAGCTTTGGCACACGGTCGAGTACATGGTCGGGTTCATAACCAATGCCGGTGGTTTCAAGGCAATCGGAGCTGTCGTTCAAGAGTTATACCTGTTTTACTGAACCGATATCATACCAGATCGAAGACTGGAGTTACTTGGCAGACCAACCACTCGACCATGCACTCGACCGAGCATGGTCGAGCACTTGCAGCCAACTCTCTATTTTGTCCTCTAGCTAACTAGGGCTTCCCCTTCTTTAATATATATATGTGCTGGCACTTGTGGCCGAAAAGGGAGACCCTATAGACACCTCATAACCTAGTTTTTGCCATTTTTAGCTATTTTTACATTATTGCATCATCTCTTATCTTTTCTCTAGATTTTCATAGATTTGTAACATTCATAACTTTGAATCTATTGAGTATTTTCTTTCACTTCTTTGTATTAAATTGTTCATCTCATCATTATCTATCCATCCATGTCTATATCATCATTTTCTGGGTTTGTGTTCTTCATGATGATTTTTAGATCTTATTAGTGGCTTAGGATCTTAGGGATGGATTAGGCTGGGTAATAGTTATGGTTGCTTAAACTGATCAAGCTTGATTGTTTAAATATCTCTTCTAGATTAGATATGCTCTATGCTATTCTTATACTGAGAGGGTAAGAATAGATCTTAAGCTTCTTAGCATCACACCAATGTTTAAGTTGCTAGATAAGGCTAATGCTAGAGATTATCATGAAGCATGCTAAGAGATTAGATGTTTTGTTGATTTTTGACTATAATGATCTGAGTTTAATGCCTGCTTTTATATGATCTTTGCTAGTGAGAGCTAGATTGAGAGTATCTTAGCTTGATTGTTATTGCCAAGAGATTGGATTAACTTGTATTAGGAGATCATTGTCTAGAGATAGCTCATGTTTGATTGAGGTTTGTTGGCTAGTTTAGATAATCATAGCTTGAGTCCAGCCCATGAATCCATCCTTAGGACCCTCTTTATCTATTGATTTACCTGTTTGAATCCTGTTTAATCGCTTGCTGTTTGTTTACTTTCGTTCTGCTCTGTTTTGTTTGATGCTTTGTTTCAGTTCTGTTCATTCGCTTGTCAACTCGACCACCCACTCGACCATGCACTCGATCGAGTGCTAGGTCGAGCTCCAGTTTACTTTCTTGTTTATACATTGTTCTGGGGTCGGCGTTATATATCAACCTCTACTTACCCCATTCTCAGCATTACAACTTGTACTTTTTAACTCTTCATAAACCAACACAAACTTATAATTTATGTACGAAACAACATGAACTTTTTAAAAATTAATAATCATACACATTCAATCGAGACTGAGATTTACGATTACTAAACCATATTAAACCAGAAAAATTGTGATTACTGTTTCACGTTTGCCTTCACCATACGACGTTGATTAAATATTCCGTGACGGTCACAACATTAGTTCGGAGTGATCACAATTTTGAGTAAAAATTAGGGTTCCTCGCAGGAAGTTAGAGAGAAGAGATGACGGTCACAACGTTGGGTTTATATCAGAGTGATCCAGATGATCCTGATTACAATGGAGATCCCGATGGTCTCGAAGAAGTCGATGAGGATAGTAGCGGGGAAGATGGAGATGATGGAGATAGAAGTGGTGATGGTGGAGACGAAAGAGATAATGGTAGCGATGGGGCTAGTGATGACGACGGAGATGTTAAAGCCATGAATGAGGCTGGTGATGACGACAAAGATGTTGAAGCCATGAATGAGGCTGGTGACGACGACGAAGATCGTGAAGCAGGGAATGAGGCAAGGCGAAGCAAGGCAAAACGAAAGAGAGATGAGTCTAAAAATAAAAAAGACAATAAGGACAAAAGGCAGAGGAAGGTGAAGCAGAAGAAAGAGAAGGTTGAAGATAAAGACGACATAGTGGACAGGTTTGAGTTTGAAATAGGTAATTTTCCTCATCTTGATCCTTTTATGGCTTGCACTCAAAATACACACTATCAAATTCTATTTGATGGGTTATATAACCTTTGTTTACCCTCTTTAATTTGTGAAACAGGGAGTTGGTGAAACATTCGGGAGAGTGACTATCGAAGCAATGGCTTATGGTCTTCCGGTGAGAAACTAACGATAGATGAATCCATGTTTTCTAAATCTGGAGTGACAAAAAGGCAATGTTCTCTCATCCTAATCATTGTTTTTATTGGGAACAGGTGCTTGGAACAGACGCTGGAGGAACAAAAGAGATAGTGGAGCACAATGTTACAGGGCTACTTCACCCTGTGGGGTGGCCAGGTAATAAAGTTTTAGCTCAGAACCTCTTGCTGCTTCTTAGAAACCCATCTACGAGTAACAAGGCTACAACTAGGTAACCAAGGACGTTAAAAGGTTGAGAAGATGTAGATGAAGCAGCACATGTACAAGAGATTTTCAGATCGGAAGGAATCTTACCGGAGAAAAAATTATAAGACAAGTCTTGAATGTAAAATACACCACAATGTCTTGAATTATAAGACTTTTTATTTTTTTTCAGAATGTGTTGCAGATTTTTTTTTTTTTTTAGAATATGTTGCAGGCTCTGTTTTTTTCATAATGTGTTGCAGGTTTTTTTTGTTGTTTTAGAATATGTTGCAGACTCTGTTTTTTTCCGAATGTGTTGCAGGTTTTTTTTTGTTTTAGAATATGTTGCAGGTTCTTTTTTTTCAGAATATGTTGCAGGCTATATTTTTCTTCAGAATGTTGCAAGTTTTTGTTTTGCCTTTTGTTATGCTATTATCTTTAAACCACTTATTTCTTAAACCACATTCAATCCAAATTGATCAACACATACACTCTTACACATAGCCATACAAGAGAGCCATACTAGTAACACCTACAATCTTCCCCGTAGCCATACAATAGAGCTCACAATTACAATGGTAACACCTATTGTCTTCAAAGCTATCATAACTATCACCCAATTCCGCATTTGCAATCATGACTTTTCTGTCAAAATTCTTCTCAAGGATTTCTTTCTGAAGCTCCAAATTTGTCTTGCACTCACTGACATCCTCTGCAACTTACTTACACTTCTCATCATCAACCACCTTTACTTCGTCTAAGAAAGCATCATCCACCAAAATGAACAAATGTTCCTCTTTCTTCTTCTAATACACATACAATCCATTCAATATATCAGTTCAATCAAGAATTTAAATGAAATAATGAATGTACCTTCATTGCATTTAAGCATCTCCAGAATCTCGGCTAAGGGTTCTCCACACCAACAACTCGTTGGAACACCATGAGGAGCTTCTCGATTAGCTAAACGGAGACACCGAAGAGTAGCTCATGATTTTTTTTTGGAGATATCGAGTTTTGGAGAACTCAGAATCCCCAAATCAATTTTTTTTTTAATAAGTTTACACTATTACCGTCACGGAATATTTAATCAACGTCGTATGGTGAAGGCAAACATGAAACAGTAATCACGATTTTTCTGGTTTAATATGGTTTAGTAATCGTAAATCTCAGTCTCGATTGAATGTGTATGATTATTAATTTTAAAAAAGATCATGTTGTTTTGTACAGAAATTATAAGTTTGTGTTGGTTTATGAAGAGTTAAAAAGTACAGGTTGTAATGCTGAGAATGGAGTAAGTAGAGGTTGATATATAACGCCGACCCATTGTTCTGTTCTTGTTTTCTTCTACTTATTAGTCAATTCTGCTTAGTATTGTTTATTGCACTTGTTCTACAGTTTAATTCAGCATTACTATTGTCTTAATCAGTTGCCTTAGTTCATTGCATTTCATTATTGTCACTAGGTTGTTAGAAACAAATCAACTTGATATTTGGCTTAACTTGAATGCATTGATCACATCTTGACTGCTTACATATCACACTCTTTATGGATTGACATCCTTTATGCTACAACATCATAAGGGTATTGAAACATCTTGCATACCATTAATCATCATCTCTGCTTATGTCTATGTTTGCATGTTCTCATACATTCATTGCATAAGTAGAACCTAGATAAAATCTTTGTTTCAATTGGCGCCGTTGCCATTAGGGTGTTTATATGTTCCAGTCGAGATTTCATTGTTTCAAGATTAAGCTATGTTACTTTTTATTCTATTACTCACCTCTTTCTTGTTCTGGTGTTCTGTTTTGATTCTCAAGTACCACTCGACCAGGAACTCGGCCAAGTACCTCAAAGCAAACGGTCGAGTGCTTGTTCGAGCACCTGGTCGAGCACCTGCTCAAAGTCTCAACAACACCGAAGAAGAGGTGGCAATGGAACTCCCACATGATCAGACTGAACCTCAAAGGAGAAGGAAGATTGGTGATAGTGATGCTCCCACTACACATACTCAAAGATATGGGATAGTGCCTCCGCCTATCCACAACACAACCTTCACAATTAAGACTAGTCTGATCTCAATGGTTAAGAGCAGCAGATTTCATGGCCTGCCTACTGAAGATCCCCTTGCACATCTTGATGAGTTTGACAGGCTCTGTAGCCTCACCAATATAATTGGAGTTAGTGAGGATGCATTGAAGATGAGATTGTTTCATTTTTCTCTAGGAGATAAAGCCAATCAATGGGAGAAGACTCTACCTCCTGGAAGAATCACCTCTTGGGTTGAATGTAAGAAGGTATTCCTTGCAAAGTTCTTCACTAGCTCAAGGACTGCACATTTGAGGAATGAAATTTCAGGATTTCTCCAAAAGAATGGTGAATCTTTTAGTGAAGCATGGGAGAGGTTCAAAGGCTACCAGAGACAATGCCCTCATCATGGATTCAACAATGAATATTTGTTGTGTACTTTGTATAGAGGTGTTCTTCCCAAGATCAAGATGCTCCTAGACACAGCCTCTGATGGAAGCTTCATGAGATGTAGATGAAGGTTTGGAGTTAGTGGAGAACCTTGCTCAGTCCAATGGAAATTATTATGAGGAATATGATAGAAGCTTAAGGGGAGGTGTTGATTCTGAGGAAGGGCATAGAAAGGAACTAAAAGCCTTGAATGAGAAGCTTAAGAAGATAGATAAGCTCTTTATACACAAAAGAGGGGATTCCCAGCAAAAGAAGGTACATCTTGTTTGTGAAGATGAGCTATCTATGGACCCAGTTTGTCCTCCACAACAATCCCAACAACCTCCTGCTCTAGATCAAGAGATGAAGATTATGCTTCAGCAACTCCTACATGGCCAAACTAATGGAGATATTGAAAAAAGTAAGCAGCTCATAGAGCTGAAAAACAAGATGGACTCCACATATGGTGTCTTTAATCTCAAGATTGAAGCTTTAACTTGCAGACTGCTTCACCTAGAGTTCAAGAGTGAATCTTCTTCTTCTAGACAACTCCATGGGACAGCAATTAACAATCTAAAGGATTTGCCACTGCCCAAGCTATCTGTCTCAATGAACTACCTTCAAAGCTCCCTGAGGACAGTGACAACCAAGTTGGGGAGGAATTTCTTCAACCAGAGATGCAGAATGAGAAGAAAACTGAGTTTGAGACCCAACTCGACCATACACTCGACCATGCACACGGTCGAGTGCCTGGTCGAGTTCTTGAGCGAGTCATTGTTCAAGAATCTAGCAAGCAGGTTCGGTTCATTCCTCCTCCCTATCAGCCACCTTTGCCATTTCCAGGACGGTTAAAGAGCAAATGCTGAAAAAGTACAAGGCTTCTATTGATAAGCAAGCATTGATGGTCTTTAGTCATGAACCTTTCTTACAAGATGTTGAAATGAATGAGAAGCCACAAGTTAAAGAGCTTGAGCAGAAGAAGCCAACTATTGATGGGCAGACCTTCAGGATTGAAGAGAAAGGTCATGAAACTGAGTCTGGAATCTTTGAGGGTGTGAATGGGGTAGAAACAGAGATTTTAGGCCACTCGGCCTTCCACTCGACCTACCACTCGACCGAGCACCTTAAGTCACTCGACCGAGTGGTACCAAGTCACCCAAAATGCCCATACTTCATCCCCAAGCTTCACCAACAACAAGAGCCAAGAAACCCCTTCTCTGATGGTTTGTCTGAGCTTCAAACTATCAACATTCTACATGATTCAGTGAGGGAATTAACAACTAAGGATGAGGAGAGAAGTGGGCAAATCAAGAAGCTTCATGGTAAAGTTAGAAGTTCTTCTCCAAAGAAAGCAAGGTAAGGTCTGAGTATTATCAGCAGACACAGCTCTTTTAGCATTGACCCAGGAATAAGAGGAGCAATACAATCTTTGGGAACAAAGGAGACTTCATCACCTCTATATCACCCTTCCAAAGCATAAGAAGTATGCAAAGTCAAGCTTAGAGACTTTAAACAAGCTCACTTGGGAGGAAGTTCCAAAGGTATCCATGTAGATATTGGTTTAAGTTTCTTGTTATTTTGATCTTGTTTTCTTTCGTGTTATGGTTGATCAGGTAGCATGAAGGTCCTTTAGGCACTTGGTGATATTCCAAAAATGAATCCCACCCTCAACCCATCCCAAGTAATACTCCAACTCTATCTTTGTATATACCATTGCATTTCTTGATTTTGTGTTGCTTCTTGATTCTTGAATCCTCTTTCAAATTTCTCTTACACAGGGGACTGTGTAATTTAAGTTTGGGGGAGGGTTTGAGATAGCATTTGACATTGTTTTCTGTTTTCTTATTTCAAATTTTTAGCATAATCATGTTAATACTTGCATTGCATCTAAGGCATAGAAAAACCCTAAAATTTTGAAAATTTTTGCAAAAATCTTTATAAAAAAGAGTGTTCATGTAGTTTGCATTGCATATTAGGATATTGTTTAGCATGTTTCTTATAGGACTGTTTAATATTTGCATTAGGGATCTGTGATGAGTTTTGCCTTGTTAGCTTGTTTAAATTCACTAAACTAGGATCAATGCCCAAGTTAATAGTACTTTGATGCTAGTTGAGTAGTTAGAAGCATAAGATTGAACCAAGCCTTGAATTCCTGCATTGCATTTGGTCTAAATTGAAGCATGTTGTGATTTGATGCCATTTCCTACTTATAAGAACCTAATATTGACTTTCAATTATCAACTAATGCATTGCTTTAAACTCATGGATACCATATACATATTTGGATCATCTTTTTCCTTTTACCACTCTTGTTGATCCAAGTAGCTGATTTCCTCATTAAGAATCAGTTTCCCTACCCTTAACCTATCCTTCTTTCAAGCCAAATTTATTCTTGAGTGTGTAAGGCCTATTTTGGGATTGAGCTTGGTAGAATGTGTTAGGTTTGTACTGACAAGAGTAAGACCTTGTGTAGTTCTAGTTTGCATTTTCCAAACTAGACAGGACTAGGTGGATCACTTATTAGGTTTGGGACCTGGCTGTTTTGAAAAGAAAAGAGAAAAAAGAGAAAGAAAAAGGTAGAGTCTTTAAGAGGGGAATGTGTAAAATCAAAGTCTAGTGAAAGAATGGGAAGTATAAGATTGTTGAAGTTGGTTCTAGTTAAAGAAAAGAAAGAAAGAAAAAAAGAGTATAGCAAAATGCTTTTATGTCTTAAGAATAAGAAGAAAAGAGAACCATAGCAATAAGAAAGAATCCCCCATTCCACTAGAAAGATCAAATAAGAAACCTCTCCTAAGACTTTAAAATCAAAAGAGAAAAGGATGAAAGAGAAGTGAAGAAGAAAAAGGGTAGAACTAGGACAATTTGGGTTTAGATTGATAGGATAAATACTTTGGGTGCCTTTGGGTAGACAAGGTTTTGTTCTTGTATGTGTCTAAGTGTTCTTACCTTTAGCATTCTTCTAAAGCTCAATCCATTTTTTATGAGAGAACCTTGATATTGATAAGCCCCACTCTAAAAAGAGACCATCATTGTCTCTAAAACCTTTTATTACCAAGCCAAATGAACTTAACCATTGCATAAATTAATTCATGTTCTTGATTAATCATTGTTAAAGGAAATGGTTGATTTGAATACATGTGGATATCTAAGGCTCAAATCAGTAAAGGTTATGATAAGCTTGTCTAAAATCTTTAAGTACAGCTCATTCACCTTGCATCATAGTACTAGTAACTTGGACATTGATTCTAGCTAGTTTATTAACAAGCTTTAGGCTTTGATATCCCATTTTCAAACCTCACTTTCCTCTCTTGTCTTGTTTGTTTGCTTGAGGGCAAGCAAAGACTAAGTTTGGGAGTGTTGATGTCACTATATTTTACCATATTTATGGCCTTGTTTAGTTCATGTTTTGCATCATATAGAAGTCATTCCTTAGGTTTTATAGCCATTTATGTCCAAATATGCACTTAGGATGTTTAGAAGCATGCATTGCATACATTTGTGCATTTGGAGTATTATTAGGTGTTATGGAGCTCTAAAAGGGTAAGAAAGGACTTG
>NC_025699.1:22182433-22184916 GCF_000633955.1 Camelina sativa
TATTTTACCATATTTATGGCCTTGTTTAGTTCATGTTTTGCATCATATAGAAGTCATTCCTTAGGTTTTATAGCCATTTATGTCCAAATATGCACTGAGGATGTTTAGAAGCATGCATTGCATACATTTGTGCATTTGGAGTATTATTAGGTGTTATGGAGCTCTAAAAGGGTAAGGAAGGACTTGCTGTTATTTCTGGATCTAAAAAAGAGGATTGGAAGTATCAGGAAGGGAAAAGAAGGCACTCGACCATACCACTCGAGCAGGCACACGGTCGAGTACATGGTCGGGTTCATAACGAGCTCCTCAAAGATCGATCCGAATGTAGATTTTATTTTGCGATTCAGCTTCGGCGTCCTTCATGAGAGTTGTAGTAAATTGAGTTATCATTCCAATGCCGGTGGTTTCAAGGCAATCGGAGCTGTCGTTCAAGAGTTATACCTGTTTTACTGAACCGATATCATACCAGATCGAAGACTGTAGTTACTTGGCGGACCAACCACTCGACCATGCACTCGACCGAGCATGGTCGAGGACTTGCAGCCAACTCTCTATTTTTTCCTCTAGCTAACTAGGGCTTCCCCGTCTTTAATATATATATGTGCTGGCACTTGTGGCCGAAAAGGTAGACCCTATAGACACCTCATGACCTAGTTTTTGCCATTTTTAGCTATTTTTACATTATTGCATCATCTCTTATCTTTTCTCTAGATTTTCATAGATTTGTAACATTCATAACTTTGAATCTATTGAGTATTTTCTTTCACTTCTTTGTATTAAATTGTTCATCTCATCATTATCTATCCATCCATGTCTATATCATCATTTTCTGGGTTTGTGTTCTTCATGATGATTTTTAGATCTTATTAGTGGCTTAGGATCTTAGGGATGGATTAGGCTGGGTAATAGTTATGGTTGCTTAAACTGATCAAGCTTGATTGTTTAAATATCTCTTCTAGATTAGATATGCTCTATGCTATTCTTATACTGAGAGGGTAAGAATAGATCTTAAGCTTCTTAGCATCACACCAATGTTTAAGTTGCTAGATAAGGCTAATGCTAGAGATTATCATGAAGCATGCTAAGAGATTAGATGTTTTGTTGATTTTTGACTATAATGATCTGAGTTTAATGCCTGCTTTTATATGATCTTTGCTAGTGAGAGCTAGATTGAGAGTATCTTAGCTTGATTGTTATTGCCAAGAGATTGGATTAACTTGTATTAGGAGATCATTGTCTAGAGATAGCTCATGTTTGATTGAGGTTTGTTGGCTAGTTTAGATAATCATAGCTTGAGTCCAGCCCATGAATCCATCCTTAGGACCCTATTTATCTATTGATTTACCTGTTTGAATCCTGTTTAATCGCTTGCTGTTTGTTTACTTTCGTTCTGCTCTGTTTTGTTTGATGCTTTGTTTCAGTTCTGTTCATTCGCTTGTCAACTCGACCACCCACTCGATCATGCACTCGACCGAGTGCTAGGTCGAGCTCCAGTTTACTTTCTTGTTTATGCATTGTTCTGGGGTCGGCGTTATATATCAACCTCTACTTACCCCATTCTCAGCATTACAACCTGTACTTTTTAACTCTTCATAAACCAACACAAACTTATAATTTATGTATGAAACAACATGAACTTTTTAAAAATTAATAATCATACACATTCAATCAAGACTGAGATTTACGATTACTAAACCATATTAAACCAGAAAAATTGCGATTACTGTTTCACGTTTGCCTTCACCATACGACGTTGATTAAATATTCCGTGACGGTCACAACATTAGTTCGGAGTGATCACAATTTTGAGTAAAAATTAGGGTTCCTCGCAGGAAGTTAGAGAGAAGAGATGACGGTCACAACGTTGGGTTTATATCAGAGTGATCCAGATGATCCTGATTACAATGGAGATCCCGATGGTCTCGAAGAAGTCGATGAGGATAGTAGCGGGGAAGATGGAGATGATGGAGATAGAAGTGGTGATGGTGGAGACGAAAGAGATAATAGTAGCGATGAGGCTAGTGATGAGGACGGAGATGTTAAAGCCATGAATGAGGCTGGTGATGACGACGAAGATCGTGAAGCAGGGAGTGAGGCAAGGCAAAGCAAGGCAAAACGAAAGAGAGATGAGTCTAAAAATAAAAAAGACAATAAGGACAAAAGGCAGAGGAAGGTGAAGCAGAAGAAAGAGAAGGTTGAAGATAAAGACGACATAGTGGACAGGTTTGAGTTTGAAATAGGTAATTTTCCTCATCTTGATCCTTTTATGGCTTGCACTCAAAATACACACTATCAAATTCTATTTGATGGGTTATATAACCTTTGTTTACCCTCTTTAATTTGTGAAACAGGGAGTTGGTGAAACATTCGGGAGAGTGACTATCGAAGCAATGGCTTATGGTCTTCCGGTGAGAAACTAACGATAGATGAATCCATGTTTTCTAAATCTGGAGTGACAAAAAGGCAATGTTCTCTCATCCTAA
>NC_025699.1:22186630-22189624 GCF_000633955.1 Camelina sativa
TCTCATTTGCTCAAAACATTTAAATTCAAGCTTTAAAATCTCTTTCAAAGTTCATCTCTTGCTCTAGCTTTGTTCTTTCAAGTTTTTGGGTCACTAACCTATTAACTTTGAGCTTTGAGTCTATTCCCTTCAGTTTCTTTTGAAAATGTCTTCCAAGATAACCAAGAAGTCTCACCAAACCGCTGTAAGCTCCATGGAACGTCGTGATGCTGACCTTGAATCAAGAGGTGAAGCTGGGAGAGCCACTCGACGGACCACTCGATCGACCACTCGACCGAGTGGCGGTTCGAGCAGCCGGTCGAGCCAGATGCCGAGTCTTAGGAGAGAATCAGTTGAGGAGGATCCTGAGAGGACTGAGAGTGAGGAGGAAAGGGAGCCTACTCTCAATGAGTTTATGAGGAGACACAAGGCCAAAGGGAAGAGGCCAGCTGTTGAAGTTGAACAAGAGGAGGATGAAAGTGAGAGTGAGGAAGAAGAAAGTGAGGAAAAAGAGTTGTTGGATGATGGAGAAGCTGAGTCTTGTGGATTGTCAAAGAAGCAGCTTTTTGATGCTTTCATGAGGATGGAGTTCTTGGGAACTAGATATCCACACAAGGAGACCATGGAGAAGCTTGCCATTGATGAAGATGTGGAGTGTCTCTTTGAGAAGAGCAGCCTTACCAAATTCATGGGGCTTTGTATGGAGGGCTATAGAGAGGAAAGCTGTGAGTTCCCAGCCACTGTCAAGCTGCACACATATTTGAGGAAGCATGCTGAAGTAGGAGCTGGTCACATCTCCTTCACAATCAAAGGGATGAAGCATGAGCTCTCAATGAAGAAGTTGGCTGATGTGTTTGGTTTTGAAGTTGGGAGCAATAGGAGCTTGATGGTTCCAAGAGAAGAATTGTATGCTGTATGGGAGACCATTGGGGACAACAAGCTTTACTCATCCTCCAACTCCAAGAGCTCTAGGATTAGGAGCCCAGTCTTGAGGTACTACCACAAAGCTCTTGCCAATACCTTCTTTGCTAGGAAGGAAACTGGAAACATCAATGAGGGAGAGCTAAAGATGATTGACTTGGCTCTCAATGGAGTTCTTCTTCAAGCAAGGAATGGAACCATCATCCTTGGTAGCACTGTGGAGACTGATCTTGCAATGGTGCTGATAGACCATACGATATTNTTTATGAGGAGACACAAGGCCAAAGGGAAGAGGCCAGCTGTTGAAGTTGAACAAGAGGAGGATGAAAGTGAGAGTGAGGAAGAAGAAAGTGAGGAAAAAGAGTTGTTGGATGATGGAGAAGCTGAGTCTTGTGGATTGTCAAAGAAGCAGCTTTTTGATGCTTTCATGAGGATGGAGTTCTTGGGAACTAGATATCCACACAAGGAGACCATGGAGAAGCTTGCCATTGATGAAGATGTGGAGTGTCTCTTTGAGAAGAGCAGCCTTACCAAATTCATGGGGCTTTGTATGGAGGGCTATAGAGAGGAAAGCTGTGAGTTCCCAGCCACTGTCAAGCTGCACACATATTTGAGGAAGCATGCTGAAGTAGGAGCTGGTCACATCTCCTTCACAATCAAAGGGATGAAGCATGAGCTCTCAATGAAGAAGTTGGCTGATGTGTTTGGTTTTGAAGTTGGGAGCAATAGGAGCTTGATGGTTCCAAGAGAAGAATTGTATGCTGTATGGGAGACCATTGGGGACAACAAGCTTTACTCATCCTCCAACTCCAAGAGCTCTAGGATTAGGAGCCCAGTCTTGAGGTACTACCACAAAGCTCTTGCCAATACCTTCTTTGCTAGGAAGGAAACTGGAAACATCAATGAGGGAGAGCTAAAGATGATTGACTTGGCTCTCAATGGAGTTCTTCTTCAAGCAAGGAATGGAACCATCATCCTTGGTAGCACTGTGGAGACTGATCTTGCAATGGTGCTGATAGACCATACGATATTTTTGAGAAGTTGGGTAGGCAAGCTTGAGAACAAGGGTTCAAGAGGAGCACTTACCATTGGAGGCATCATCACTCCAATTCTTTAAGCTGCTAACATCCCACTTAGAGGAGNGAAAGTGAGGAAAAAGAGTTGTTGGATGATGGAGAAGCTGAGTCTTGTGGATTGTCAAAGAAGCAGCTTTTTGATGCTTTCATGAGGATGGAGTTCTTGGGAACTAGATATCCACACAAGCAGACCATGGAGAAGCTTGCCATTGATGAAGATGTGGAGTGTCTCTTTGAGAAGAGCAGCCTTACCAAATTCATGGGGCTTTGTATGGAGGGCTATAGAGAGGAAAGCTGTGAGTTCCCAGCCACTGTCAAGCTGCACACATATTTGAGGAAGCATGCTGAAGTAGGAGCTGGTCACATCTCCTTCACAATCAAAGGGATGAAGCATGAGCTCTCAATGAAGAAGTTGGCTGATGTGTTTGGTTTTGAGGTTGGGAGCAATAGGAGCTTGATGGTTCCAAGAGAAGAATTGTATGCTGTATGGGAGACCATTGGGGACAACAAGCTTTACTCATCCTCCAACTCCAAGAGCTCTAGGATTAGGAGCCCAGTCTTGAGGTACTACCACAAAGCTCTTGCCAATACCTTCTTTGCTAGGAAGGAAACTGGAAACATCAATGAGGGAGAGCTAAAGATGATTGACTTGGCTCTCAATGGAGTTCTTCTTCAAGCAAGGAATGGAACCATCATCCTTGGTAGCACTGTGGAGACTGATCTTGCAATGGTGCTGATAGACCATATGATATATTTGAGAAGTTGGGTAGGCAAGCTTGAGAACAAGGGTTCAAGAGGAGCACTTACCATTGGAGGCATCATTACTCCAATTCTTCAAGCTGCTAACATTCCACTTAGAGGAGAAGGGGTCTCACCAAGATGGATTGATTCCAGCTACCTAACCTCTACACTCATCCTAGCCAAGGAGATGCATCAAGGAAACCATATCTTTAACTTTGAGCTGCCAACAGTTGGGAAGAAACAAGTGATCCTACCAAACAAAGAGCTCACTACCATT
>NC_025699.1:22190698-22193727 GCF_000633955.1 Camelina sativa
TCTTTTGCAAAAATGGAATAAGTGGCATGGGAAGAGGTTTGACAAGCTGAAGAAGAAGGTGACTAACATGGCTAAGTCCATCAAGGGACTAAAGAAGGAGATTGCTGAGCTGAAGAGTGGAAACTCATCTCCAAGCCATTCAAGCCCTTTGAGGAGAAGTAGCTCAACTAGAGCACTTTCAAGAGTTGCAAACCCCGTGGAACCAGCTAGGGCTTCAATGTATGAGCCAAATCAGAGGAAGAGGAGCTCAAGTACCCGAGAACAACAATTTTCGAGGCACTCGACCGGTTCACTCGAGCAACCACTCGACCCGAGCACCCCCAATGCACTCGGTCGAGCACCAGCCCAGATCACCCTATGGCTTCCCACCTCTAGCTGCTTATCCAGGTTATCCATGTTACCCTCCCTTCCCACATTAATACTTTATGGATCCAGCACTATACCAGCAGTACCAGCAGTACCAGACTCAAGATATGGAGACTCGCAGCTCGACCCCCCCACTCGGACATGCACTCGACCGAGTCACGGTCGATCTCCATCGTCGAGCTGCCCCAAAGTCCATCTCCAAGCCACCAAGGGGACCCCAACTACCCATATGACAGCATGCAGATGGATGTGGACAACTACTTCCACAATCCCTAAGGTACCATCATCACCTTCACTTGTAAATACCATTGCATTTCATATTGTGTTTTGTTGTTTTTTTATTAGTCTTGAATCCTCTTACAAATTTCTTTCACACAGAGGACTGTGTGATTTAAGTTTGGGGGAGGGTTTGAGATAGCATTTGATGTTGTGTTTTGTGTTCTTATTTCAAATTTTTATCATCATCATGTTAGCATTTGCATAGCATCTAAGGCATAGAAAACCCATAAAAATTTGAAAAATTTTGAAAAAATCTTTATAAAAAAAAAGAGTGTTCATGTAGTTTGCATTGCATATTAGGATCTTGTTTAGCATGTTTCATGTAGAATTGTATAATATTTGCATTAGGGATCTATGATGAGTTTTTCCTTGTTAGCTTGCTTAATTCCCTAGACTAGGATCAATGCCCAAGTTAATAGTACTTTGATGCTAGTTGAGTAGTTAGAAGCATAAGATTGAACCAAGCCTTGAATTCCTGCATTGCATTTGGTCTAAATTGAAGCATGTTGTGATTTGATGCCATTTCCTATTTATAAGAACCTAATATTGACTTTCAATTATCAATGTGTGCATTGCTTTAAACTCATGGATACCATATACATATTTGGATCATCTTCTTCCTTTTTACCACTCTTGTTGATCCAAGTAGCTGATTTCCTCATTAAGAATCAGTTCCCCTACCCCTAAACCAAACCTTCTTTCAAGCCATGTTTATTCTTGTGTGTGTGAGGCCTTTTTGGGATTGAGCTTGGTAGAAAGTGTTAGGTTTGAACTGACAAGAGTAAAGCCTTGTGTAGTTCTAGTTTGCATTTTTCAAACTAGATAGGACTAGGTGGTTCACTTGTTGGGTTTGGGACTTGGCTGTTATGAAAAGAAAAGAGGAAAAAGAGAAAGAAAAGGTTAGAGTCTTTAGGAGGGGAATGTGTTTAAGAAAATTTAAAGTCTAGTGAAAGAATGGGAAGAATAAGGTTGTTTAAAGATGGTTCTAGTTAAAGAAAAGAAAGAAAGAAAAGAGAAGTCTAGCAAAATGCTTATATGTCTTAAGAATAAGAAGAAAAGAGAACCATAGCAAATAAGTAAGAATCCCCCATTCCACTAGAAAGATCAAATAAGAAACCTCTCCTAAGACTTTAAAACCAAAAGAGAAAAGGGTGAAAAAGAAGAAAAGAAGTTAAAGGGTAGCACTAGGATCAATTGGGTTTAGATTGATAGGATAAACACTTTGGGTGCCTTTGGGTAGACAAGGTTTTGTTCTTGTATGTGTCTAAGTGTTCTTACCTTTAGCATTCTTCTAAAGCTCAATCCATTTTTTATGAGAGAACCTTGATATTGATAAGCCCTACTCTAAAAAGAGACCATCATTGTCTCTAAACCTTTTACTGCCAAGCCAAATGAGTTTAAGCATTGCATAGAATTGATTCATGTTCTTGATTAATGAATGTTAAAGGAAATGGTTGATTTGAATGCATGTGGATGTCTAAGGCTCAAATCAGTAAAGGTTGTGATATGATTGTCTAAAGTCTTTAAGTATAGCTCATTCAACTTGCATCATAGTACTAGTAACTTGGACATTGATTCTAGATAGTCTATTTGCAAGCTTTAGGAGCTGAGATCCCACTTTCAAACCTCACCTACCTTCTTTTGTCTTGATTATTTGCTTGAGGGCAAGCAAAGACTAAGTTTGGGGGTGTTGATGTTCATATATTTTACCTTGTTTTCCCTTAGTTTATTCACAACTTTTGCATCTTTTGCTATCCATTTAGGCCATTATTGTGTAGCTTTAGGACTAATCATGCATTAGAGTTTAGTTGCATTGCATTTGCATCTTTTCATGCATAAACAGGTGATTTTGGAGCTTAAGGAGCATGGAAGCAATGCTGAGGAGAAGTGAAGCAATCATGAAGGGAAAGCAAGGGAGTTAAGGCTGAAGAACCAAGGTCCGGAGTCCAGCTCGACCAAGCACTCGATCGTGTGGGAGATGGACTCGACCGAGTGGAGAATGCACGAGAGAAGCCAGCTCGACCTGCCACTCGACTGAGCACAGGTCGAGTTGACCGAGCCGTTGACTACTTTGACTTTTTCCATTTTTAGGGCTTCCACTCCCCTTCCTATATAAAGCCTTGTACCTGCAGCCACCAAAAAAGGCCAGCTTTTTAGATANCCCATTCCACTAGAAATATCAAATAAGAAACCTCTCCTAAGACTTGAAAACCAAAAGAGAAAAGGGTGAAAGAGAAAGAAGAAGTTAAAGGGTAGCACTAGGATCGTTTGGGTTTAGATTGTTAGGATAAACACTTTGGGTACCTTTGGGTAGACAAGGTTTTGTTCTTGTATGTGTCTAAGTGTTCTTACCTTTAGCATTCTTCTAAAGCTCAATCCATTTT
>NC_025699.1:22195760-22204997 GCF_000633955.1 Camelina sativa
TCATTTATTGTCTTGCATTAGTTCATTAGTAGTAGTTTCTATTTCTGTTCTTGCATCATTATTGTTATTTTCATCCTGTTTTATTTGCATTTAGTACTTAGTTCTTGTAGTTTACTTTCTGCATTTTACATTTTCATCTTAGGATTGTTAGTGACAAACAATCTTTACATTTGGCTTGACTTAGATTGATATTCACATCTTAATTGTTCACAAACACTCATTTAGGATTGACACCTCTTATACTGCAACTGCATAAGGGGAATTGAAACACCCATCCATTCCATATCTCATCATTGCATACACATTCATCTTTCACCACCACTAAATATTCTTGTTTCAATTATTGAGGAGTATAGCCTAGCATCAGGACAAAGGGTACATTATCAGAAATCTTGTCTCCATTTTGGGAAGAACGTTCCACAAGAACGTCAAATCATCATTAAACAGAGTTTGGGCATTGAGATGGAGGGAGGACAAGGATTCTATCTTGGTCTACCAGAATCTTTTGGCAGTTCAAAGATAGAAACCCTCAACTTTTCTGGGAAAGATTGCATTCGAAGGTTAATGGATGGCAAAACAATTTTCTCTCCCGGGGGTAAAGAAATTCTCCTAAAGGCGGTTGTCCTAGCATTCCCAACCCACACAATGTCATGTTTGAAACTCCCCAAGGACACTTGTCAACAGCTAGTCTCAATCATGGCAGACTTCTGGTGGAAGAACAAAAAGGAAGGCAGGGCAATGCATTAGAAAGCATGGGAACACCTCAGTCGTCCTAAAGCGGTAAGAGGTCTAGGGTTCAAGGATATTGAAAGTTTCAACATTGCACTACTGGGGAAACAATTATTGATCATTCTAACCAATCCTGACTCATTAATGACGAGAATCTACAAAAGCAGGTACTTCAACAAATCAGATCCTCTAAAAGCCCCGATAGGCTCTCGGCCGTCGTACGCTTGGAGAAGTATCCATGAAGCTTAAATCATGATGAAACAAGGTACAAGAGCCATAATTGGTAATTGAAAGTCCATTGAGATTTGGAAACACCAGTGGTTAGGCTCTAAACCTGCCAAACCAGTTCTTTCTCTACGGCAAGTGCCCCAAGAACAAAAAGAGGTTGTTTCCCAGCTCCGATTCGTTAATGACTTGTTGGAAGACTGCGGTAGAGAATGGAAGCAAGAACTCATTTCTGCTATCCTATCAGAGGAGGACGCTAGGAAGGTGCTGCATCAGAGACCAGGGGAAAGACTTACAAAGGATAGATATGCATGGGATTACAACCATTCAGGGCACTACTCAGTCAAATCTGGCTATTGGGTCCTGACTGAGATAATTAACAACCAAGATGAACTTGAAGAGGTCCTTCAACCGAGCATATCCCCCCTATATAAGAAAATCTTGAAATTGGATGTCCCACCCAAGATTCGTCACTGCCTCTGGAAATGTATGGCTAATTGTTTGTTAGTTGCAGGTAATCTCTCCCACAAACACCTAGCAAGAGATAGTGCATGTTGCAGATGCCTTAATAGTGTAGAAATAATCAACCATCTCTTATTCAAGTGCACCTTTGCAAGACTGACCTTGGCTCTCTCTCCCTTTGCTGCTCCACCGGAGGGTGAATGGTCTGATTCTCTCTACCAAAATCTTTACTATGCGATGAACTTCAAAGACCTTCCACCTGAGAGTTCCTCAAATAGCTCAAACCTGGTATGGATTCTCTGGAGACTCTAGAAAAACAGAAGCAACCTGATATTTCAAGGCAAAGAATTTTTGAGACCAGAAATCATTGAAAAAGCAAAGGAAGACGAGGAAGAATGGAGGCTTAGAGTACCACCTGCACAACACATAGAACCCCCAAAAATCGCGGATAAGACAACAACTCGTTGGAACCCTCTCCCTCTAGGCTGGAGAAAATGTAACAGTGATGGGGCATGGACAGTAGATGGAACAAACAGTGGTATGGGCTGGGTTGTGAGGAATGATAAGGGTCATGTGCTTTGGGTGGGGATGAGGGCTTTGCCAAGAGTGAATTCAGTGCTGGAAGCTGAGATTGATGCCCTTAGAGGCGTGGTGTTATCGCTGATCAGATTCAATTATCGACAAGTGATATTTGAAACAGACTCTTAAAAACTTGTGTCTATGATTAAGGAAGAAAAAGACACTCCAAATCTAGCCCCGATCTTGCAGGACATAAGACAAGCTTTCCAGTTCTTTGAGGAGGTGAGGCTGCATTTCACGCCTAGGGAGGGTAATCAAGTGGCCGACAAAGTTGTGAGAGAAGCTCTCTCACTTGAGAATTATGTTCCTCGTATGTTTTCAGTAGTGCCTAATTGGTTAAATCACCATGTCGAAGTAGAAACTGTGTAATAATCTTGAGTACTCTTATTAGTTAATGATGAGTTGAAGTTGAGCCAAAAAAAAAAGCGGAGAAACGTTTGTGTAAGAAGGAACTTGAGCAACTCATTAGCAACTGTACGTGGCGTGTTTTGATAAGTTGATACATAAATATATATAAAAAATTTCTTTTTCCCATTTTCTTCCTTCTTTTTTTGCGATCCTCTCTCTCTCTTTTCTCTCTCAGTCCAAAAGGCCGATCAGTCGCCGATGAAAACCGGAAAAATCAATCAAATTACGGCCATCGCATTACCTCGATCTTCGCCCAGCTCCATTCTTCTCTATCTCTATTCAGTTGTTTCTCCCGATAAAAACCAGCTTAGGAAGAATACAAAGAAGTAGCCGTCATGGTGGTGATGATGATGACTTCACTTGGTGGTAGTGGTGGTGGAGGCAGAGGTGGTGGTTGAGGGAGATTGGTTACATATCCGCCTCCGTCTGCTTCTCAGTACCTAACTTTTTTTGTGGTGGTCTCCGATCACAGCCTTCTTTCCTCGTTGAGCAAGATAAGTAATTTAACTCAATCTTTGTTTTTCTTCTTCTTTTTCATTTTGTAGTTGAATTGTTTTTTTTTTTTTTTTTTCTATCTCTGTTCCACTGATTTGGATCTTAAAGTCTTAGGTGCTGTTTGTTTCATGATCTAGAAGCAATATCAGGATTTAGTATTTGGACGCAGTATTTGGACGCAGTATCTAGACGCAACATCTAGATACTGTTCGTTTGTGTTTTTGGTTCAATTCATCCAAAAATTGTATCTGGAACAAATTGTGTTTGTTTTGTAATCTGGTATAGATATCTGGATACAATATATGAAATGACCAAAATACCCTTCATTTTGTGGTTTAGTAGTTTTAATGATTTTGGTTATGTTTTTAGTTAAATAATCTTTATATTCAATTAAAATAAAAATTTAAGAAATATTGAAAAATGAAATTATCTTTTATAATTTAAAAATATTTTCTAAATTTAATTAAACATCTAATAAAAATTTAAGCATGTATTTTCTAAAATAATACATGTATTTTCTAAAATAACACAAAACACATTAAGCATGTATTTTGTTTCTAAAATAACACCAAAAATAACTTTAATAACTTTAATAGGATCCAACAAAACCTTATAGTAATTTTGGTTTAATCAACATCTAGAATCTTATAGTAATCCTTCAAAACAAACATAATTTTGGTACATCAATTAATTTCAAACAAAAATAAATGTTCACTTCTCTCAAGTTATGATCCTCCTTAAAAAATAATTATTTTAATGATTAAGCAACCTTCATAAGATTTCTCTATTGGATGGATGATTTTGTTTAAAATTGTTAATGATTACTTTGATTAATTTAATATTAATTATATGATTAATTTAATTTTGAGCAATTTAGATGGGTTCCTCTAGTGGAGATGGTCTAAGTACTACTAGTCCTATTCGAGGAGATATTTTATCTTTTACTATTATTATTGTAAACAACAACACCAATAATATGTTTTGCTTATGTATAATCGGTGCATGCACCTATTCCACCCTACCAATATCACAAAATACTGTTTATTTAGTTTTATTTTATTTAAATATGAATGTATTCAAAATTGCTCGGTACTCTAATAGAAACAATCGCCAATTTAACCAAAATTATGATATATTAGTGTCAAAATTGAGGAAACTTCCATTGCACTTTATAAACAGCCAATGATTTCCATAAATATAGAAAAACAAAGAAAAAAAATAGATGAGAAAGAGCGAAGCCACGTTTTGAACAAAAAAAAAAAAAAGAGAAAGAATGAATTAGCCACTTTATTCTCCAACTTTAAAACAATAATAAATGTAAACAAATGTTTTACTTTCGTATCAAAACTCTATAAAAACTTGAGCATATTATTATTATTTTTTTCTTTGATAACTCACGAGTGATGCTAAAGCTTCCTAAACCCAAATACTAATCTCTTGGAATCAACAGAAACCATGTTAAATGCCACGTCATGCCACCCATCTCTCAGATTAGTTTTTATTATTCTTCTTTTGAATTGAAAGCATCAAAACATTTGTTGTTGCATTGCTTCACTATATAATATTCTCGCAAACTTTAGTGGTCAATTTGTCGAGCAGCTGTGTCATAGAAAGTATCAGAAAGGAAACCAAGTAAAACACAACATGTGATCTTCGAATGTCCCTCAGCTAGACAAGTCTGGGCTTTGTCGAATATCCCTTCATCACCTATGTTGTTCCCGTCATCGTCGATATACAATAATTTTGATTATATATTTTGGCAGGGGAAGGACGTGGGAGTAAATGAGGAGAGCTTAAGAGTATTTCCATGGATTATATGGTATATTTGGAAGTCGCGAAAAAAAAAAAACTTCAAAAATATTTCAGAACCACCACAAAAGACTCTTGATATATCGCTATTCAAGAGGAAGAAGTGTGGAGGCGAGCAAATAGGAGAGAAGATCCCTTAGCAGGCATAGAGCCCAAAGTGGAGTTCATACCATATTAAATTTACCAAATTCGGGCTGTTAAGACTCTCATCAAGTGGGAAGTTAACATTACGCATTAGGGAAGCCTCAAATTTCATTGTTTTCGCCATCCTTTTTTCTTTTCTGTTGGTCATCACTTTATTGGCATATTTGACTATAGAATGGAGGATCTAAGGTTTATGAAAAAGAGTAATATGAAAGAACATACACATATGATNAACCAAAAAAAAAAAAGAAAAAAAAAACACAACAAAAATCAGAGCTACATATTTAATGAGATTCATAC
Source organism: Camelina sativa (assembly GCF_000633955.1). NCBI lineage: Eukaryota > Viridiplantae > Streptophyta > Magnoliopsida > Brassicales > Brassicaceae > Camelina > Camelina sativa. The sequence goes on from NC_025699.1 coordinate 22,200,912, forward strand.
CAGATTAAATTTACCAAATTCGGGCTGTTAAGACTCTCATCAAGTGGGAAGTTAACATTACGCATTAGGGAAGCCTCAAATTTCATTGTTTTCGCCATCCTTTTTTCTTTTCTGTTGGTCATCACTTTATTGGCATATTTGACTATAGAATGGAGGATCTAAGGTTTATGAAAAAGAGTAATATGAAAGAACATACACATATGATCATGTGAAATGTTGTCATTTTGGAACATTTTATTTTCCAATTTTTTTCCTGTATTTATATTTCACATGATTGCCATTTTCTTACTCTTCATTCTTGTTTTCTTTTGTAAATCATCTAAAAAAAAGGAGCGAGTCGCATCGAGTTCCAAATTTGGTTGGCAAGGTATCCATAAATACACAAGTTGCCTAGTTTCATGCACTAAGCTTACCCATAAAATCAGATAGATCACATGGTTACATCAATCATAAAACAAAACATAGAGAGAGAGGCATGACTGAAGAGAGCCCAGAAGAGGATCATGTGTCTCCTAATATAGACCAGAAACAACAACAACAACATCAACAACATCAACAACATATATATATATATATATATTAAATATATATAATATATATATATATATATTAAATATATATAATATATATATATATATATAATATGCTATCCTTTCCGTTTTAATTTAAGGGTCCAAATGGTAACAACGGATTTGGTTGTGCGGGATAAATGATTTGATAGTACGGAATGGTTCAACTGCGGTACGTACGGGACAAATATATTTACGGGATAAGTGCGGTTAATGCGAAATAAGCGGTACAAAAGAATATTTGATTGGTGAAAAACTAGTTGTGGTGCAGATTTCATATTATTTTGTTAATAATTAGTATAATTATATTGTTTTATAATAAGAAATAAACATTTTTATGTATTTACAAACTTTAAAATAGCTACAAAATAGCAAAATATATATTATAGACATAAATATAAACAAATATATGATAAATTTAAATTTATTATTATTGATTTAAATGTCAATGAACTAACATTTTGATCTATTATATATGAACTTTAAAAACCAAAATTTATTTTGAATTAGCTAGGTAAAATTTATTTAGTCAAATAGTAAAGAAATACATCTGACTTTTTTTAAAAACATTGTTTTAATGAAAACTATGGTTTATTTATAAATTTGTATTGAAAGTATTTTATTTTATGTTATATAAAATAAAATTTGAGTCATACATATATATTTATTACTAAATCAATTAACAAGTGTACTCATAAAAAAGTACAAGATAATAAGAAAAAACTATTATAAAACTCTTTGATTTACAAATCCACTCATAAAGTAAATCTTTAATTCCAAACTGGTTAACTATCAAATAATTTTATAAATTATATAATGGTTTAAAAAAATCAATATCTGAATTATAAATAATTTCTTTTTGTATAGAAAACTTACCAATAAGAAAGAAACTAAAAGATAATAGTGAGAGAGAGAAATTTGATTTAGGCCCTGTATGTTTTGTAGTTTTTAAATGGTTTTTAGTTTTTAGTTTTTGGCTTTTAGTTTTTGGTTTTTTGAGTTTTTTATTTTTAGTGTAGATTTTAATTTTTGCAAAACTTGAATGGTAACTTGATTAGTTTTTGGGTTTTATATATATTTACTTTTTTAAAATGTTTTCTTGAATTTATTATAGTTTTTATTTTAGGAAAAAACAAAAAAAAGAAAAAACAAGAAAAGAAAAAGTTACGTAATACTTTTTCTAAAAACCTACAAAATGTGGTTTTTGAATTCTATTAAGGAGTTGGTAAAATCTATCAAAATCTGGTTTCCCTGATATTTAGGAAATCGATTTTTTAAAAAATCATGAATGGCTGAAAAATTAGATTTTGCATAATCAAAAGCCAAAATCTAATATAAAATATGATGCCGTTCAAGGCCTTAGTGTTACAGAAACAATCAAGCATCTTCTGCTTTAAAGTATCAAGCATCATCCATTTAAAGTATTTGATGGATGGATTAATCTTTCGTATAAGATTTTTAAAGCATCTTCTGCTTTTATGAGTTTATGGGTGTGACTGGTAACCAGGTTTTTGCGGAATTCATTTTTTTTTCTTGAAAAACGCACTTAGTCACCAATCAATATTTTTGTTTAACAAATTGTGGTTTTACAGAAAAGTAACAAGTGATAAATTGCAGTTTTGAAAGGAGAAAAATGCCGTGGACCGCTTTCTTTGAATGTAACTGTCTTTAACCAGCGGTCTGATCAAATACGCAACAAACTATACACATCATCTTTATATAATTAAAATATATTATAGATGTGTTATTATTTTTTCCATCAAAAAAATATTATCTAGCTTATCTTTCTTCTCTCTCCTCTCAAATAATATTGTATTTACTATTATATGTGATGTGGTGTTCTAATTTTTGTTAAAAACATGTTATAAAAAAGAATTATTATATTTTTTGTCAATGAAATGTTTTTAATATCATCTTTCTTAAACTTAAATATCCACCTATATAAATTGAGCTTTTTATATATATTTTTTGCACCAGACATATATATTCACAAACCAAATACTATCTAAAGCTTAAAATTGGTAGAGATAAAATTATTTAACTAATCATAACATTCTACTCATACTATCTTTTGGAAAATAATATATAAGAGAATTTTATTACATATATTAAATTGGTTTATAAAAAAATGATTTAATGTCAATTGGGATATTTAAAATTCATAAATATATGAAAATGTTTATTCATTAACATTAAAAAATAATAATTTTAAATTTATACTAGTTATTTAATATTTATTTTCTAACATATTTATCTATATTTGTAATCCGCACATATTTTTGTTTTTTTACCATTCAAACATTTTATTGTGTACTTGAAACAACCCTTCCCGTTTTTTTTTTTGATACCTTAATTTACTAGTGGTCCCATACCCACTAACATCCCAACAACAATCAATAACCGCGGATAACCAAATAAAAAAAATTCCATTAAACCACAAGAATTTCATCAATCAAAACCAATAACCAATACCATAAACCAAATAAAGAAATAACCAACAACTAACATCCTACAATGTTCCATTGACTTAATCTAGCAACCTAACAATAGCTAGACCACAATCAATCAAGCCTCTAGAACATCCTCCTCCTCAACGCCTTTGATTCCACGATCACACTTTTCCTTTACCAGCACACCACAAACAACAATTGAGATGCGTAAGTATTATCACAAATACTTAGTGAGGCCGTCCTCCCATCTACTAGGTTATACACACAAGCATATGAGACCCTCAAGTTTAAGCAAAACAAACAACACACAACAATACATCAAACCAGGAAAACAAGTCTCGGATAAGACTGGTATCGACCGATGCTACTTCGGCGTCGACCGATGCTTCAAGAACTAGTGCCGACCGATGATCCTCAAACGGTACCCATCGATGCTACTCAAGATGGAGCCGACCGATGCACCTCAAAAGTGGTATCGATCGATGCCTCCTCTGTAGACACGATCTGCGCGAAACTCAGCGACGAACTCCGACTCCAATCAACCCAAAATCAACTCCAATCATGTCTAACCATCTCGGAATTCACTAGAAATCACAAGTACAACGTACCCAAGCAAGCAAACAACACAAACAACAAGGAATCACACAAAACAAGAGAGATCTCATGCTTAGATCAACCATGGTCAAGCACTCACCTCAAGAACAGGAAGATTGGATTGAGAAACGTGGAAAACAACACCTCCAGAAGCTTCCCCTTCGATTCCAGCAACAGAAAACTCAAGGATAGCCAGCAATCTCACAAAATCTCTCTTAGGAATCTCAAGAACACTCTTTTCTCCTTTTCCTCTCCAAAAACAGAAACGGCGACAGAGGAAAAAGACCAAAACCCTTATTTTGTTGATTTCCCCTTTAAATACCCGGTTAAACCACTAATCAAACCATCCCAATCGAAAAATCGCGAATTAAATCAAACCGGTCAACCCAGAAATTAGTGGTGTCGATCGATGCCACTAGGGTGTCGATCGACACTCCTTCCAAAATCACAAAATCTGGTTCGCGGATGTTACA
>NC_025699.1:22206802-22207073 GCF_000633955.1 Camelina sativa
TCAGTCAAGGTTTCCCGTGCCACTGTCGCAATAGCCCGCACACCTCCGACTGACCCTCGAGGTCTCCCTCTAGCCAATATACTCGCATCGTAACACTATTTGCTCACAACTCAGTGCTTCCCCCTTCCGTGGTCGCAACCAACGAATCATGCCGGCTCGCTATCAGGCCAACCGCCTTAAGCTACGGCATCCAGGAAGTCACTCACACACACTCCCCCCGCTCTCGGGTCGCAACCCTCGAGACATACCGGCTCACTGCCGAGCCTCGGCT
>NC_025699.1:22211966-22214297 GCF_000633955.1 Camelina sativa
AAACATGGTGTCGATCGATGCCACCAAGGGTGTCGATCGACACCCACACCAAAAATACACAAATTGGTTCGCGGGCGTTACAATTCTCCCCCACCAATATGGATTCGTCCCCAAATCCCGCAATACCGTCCATCTGCCAAGGACCTCCGTGCCACCGCCATCACGGCCCGCTCGTCCCCAGACCGGACTAAACACCATCAGTCAAGGTTTCCCGTGCCACTGTCGCAACAGCCCGCACACCTCCGACTGACCCTCGAGGTCTCCCTCTAGCCAATATACTCGCATCATAACACTATCTGCTCACAACTCAGTGCTTCCCCCGTCCGTGGTCGCAACCAACGAATCATGCCGGCTCGCTATCAGGCCAACCGCCTTAAGCTACGGCATCCAGGAAGTCACACACACACACTCCCCCCGCTCTCGGGTCGCAACCCTCGAGACATACCGGCTCACTGCCGAGCCTCGGCTCACAGCTACGGTATCCAGGGAGCCTCACATATCCCGCTCTTGGGTCGTCACCCTCAAGCGCGCTCTCGGATCGTCATCCGAAGCAACATACCACTCCCACTCTCTGGCCACAAAGTCCATCGAGCTATCGGTATCACGTGAGTTGGGCCCACACGGCCTAGAGCAAAACAAATACTGATGCTAACGAGTATCTCCCGGCTAGATCTACCTCACATTTCCACAAAACATTCCCATTTTAGAAACTTCCTATTTATGGAAACCTTCCTTTTGTGGAAACTTTCTATTTATGGAAACTTTCCAAAAATAGAAACCCGAGCTATTTCTCTTTTCCCATGACAACAACAGTCAAACATAAAGAAAAATACTCATCTTATTAATCTCAAAATGTCATAATCGTTACAATCTCAACGAAATTACATCAGAAAAACCAAAAATACAACAACCGGAGCCAACAACCCGCATCCCGAGCACCACCTCATCTTGATACTTAGTCGCACAACCAACCACCCCTAAGCGACCAAATATCAAGAGAGATGGGCTGGAATACTCCGTACCCGCTCCAGCCACGGACTACAACTCGGACCCGGCTAGACAAGCTCAAGTCGCGGTCTGCTTCTCAAACCACTTCTTAAACCTTGCCTTCATCCTCGCCTCGGGCTCCCAAGTCTGCTCCTCTACTCCGTCACAGTCCCACAGGACTCTCATCAAAGGAATCTTCTTCTTCCGAAGTTCCTTGACTCTCCTCTCGAGCACCCTCACTGGTCTCGCCTCCAAAGTCATGTTAGGCTGAAGATCCTCAGGAATCTTAGCCAACAACTGATCACCCTCGTGAAGACACTTCCTCAGCATCGACACATGAAATACCTTGTGGAACGCACGCATAACCTCAGGCAACTCCAGCCGGTATGCCACTGGTCCCACCCGCTCAACCACTCTGAACGGACCCATGTACCTCGGACTCAACTTAGTCTCTGTCAATGACCTGTTCGGACCCCGCAACATGGCCATCTTGAGGTACACTCTATCACCAACCTGAAACTCAAGATCCTTTCTCCTCTTATCAGCATAGCTCTTCTGCCGATCCTGAGCCTCCTTCATGTTCAGCCTCAAAACCCGAATCTTCTCCGAGGTCTCCTGAACAAAATCTGCACCAAATATGCTCCTCTCCCCCACCTGAGTCCAACATAATGGTGTACGACACGGCCTCCCATACAAGGCCTCATAAGGAGCCATCTCAATACTAGCCTGGTAGCTGTTGTTATAAGCAAACTCCACCAAGCTCAAGTGATCTGCCCAATGACCACCCCAATCCAGCACACACATCCTCAATAAATCCTCCAAAATCTGGATCGTCCTCTCTGACTGACCATCAGTCTGAGGATGATAGGCTGTACTCATATGCACCTTCGTGCCCATCTCCGCCTGAAATGCCTTCCAGAACACCGAGGTGAACTTGGAATCTCTATCAGACACAATACTAGCAGGCACACCGTGCAATCTGACTATCTCCCTCACGTACTTCTTGGCCAAAACCGCTGCTCCATCAGTTTTCTTGATGGCCAGAAAATGCGCAGACTTAGTCAAACGGTCCACAATGACCCAAATAGCATCAAACGTCCTCGACACAGGCAAACCTACCACGAAGTCCATCGTGATCAAATCCCACTTCCACTCTGGAATAGGCAAACTCTGTAATAAACCACCAGGAACCTGATGCTCTGCCTTCACCAGCTGACAAGTATCACACTTCGCCACCCAATCGGCTACGTCCTTCTTCATCCCGACCCAGTGATAATACCGCTTGAGGTCACGGTACATCTTGGTCGCTCCTGGATGAATAGAGAACTTGCTCGAATGAGCCTC
>NC_025699.1:22216246-22231266 GCF_000633955.1 Camelina sativa
CTCAATAGTAAAAGGATCCGACCGAGATGGTGGTAATCCCTGCAATGACTGGAACACATCCTCAAAGTCCTCCACAACCGGAATACCGCTAACCGTAGACTTCCCCACTGACTCTGGCATAGATATAGTAACCAGGTAAGCCTCACGGCCCTTCTCGATCATCCTCCCCGCCTGAACGGCTGAGATCACGAGACTCCCCGAAGTCGGTCTAATACCCTGAAAAACCAACTTCCCTCCTTGACGCTCAAACTCCACTCTACCCCGATAGCAGTCTAAATGCACCTTATACCGATGCAACCAATCCATACCAAGAATAACATCATACAACTCAACTAGACTGATAAGAAAATCCGCTGGCCACGACTCACCCGCGATCTGAATATCAACTCCTCCAGCTCGTCCAATAACCCTTAGGAACTTGCCTCTCGCAACTCTAACAACCCCTGAACGCTCTCCAGAATCCCCTCTAATCCCCGCACTCTCGGCACACTCCGGAGTAATGAAGCTATGAGAAGCTCCAGAATCAAACATAACATGGGACTTAAACCCGCCCACCAACAAGGTCCCTACACAAACCTCATGTGTTGAGAACCTAACACTTGACCACAAGCAAAAACAAATATAATATGAACTATTGAATTGACTAAGTTCGAATCTCAGAAGTTATACCTATGATCGCTCCTGCACTAGTGCCACCGGGCTCCTGGGTTGAGTACACCTGAGACGTCGGCTCGATCCAACCCACCGGCTGCACACCGTGCTGCAGAACCTGCTGCATCCCTGGCTGAGCTCCAGCCTGCAACACTGGTACTGCCCTCTGCTGCAACTTGGGACAACGAGGCTTGATATGCCCCGTCTCTCTGCAGTAGTAACACACTCGAGTATCTGCCTGCGGCTCTGTCACTGCCCGCTGCTCTGTCACTGCCCGCTGCTCACCTCTCTGTGGACAGCTAGTCAACTTGTGGTCCCTACTACCACACCCAAAGCATCTCGCACCCCCATGTCTCGATCTCTGGATAACATCAAACTTCCGCTTCTGCCCTTGCGCAGGCTTGCCGCCCTTGCTAGGAACAGAAGACGGCTGAGACTGCTGTGGCTGCACTGAAGAACTGACCACAACCATCTGTGACCTCAAGTCATCCTCTATCCCAGCTGCAACCTCAACCAACTCCGCTCTCGTAGCATAACTCCTCACTCTGCACCGAGTCCTCAAATCATCCCGCAGAGCCAACAAAAACCTCCGCACCTGAGCCGCCTCTGGCTCCCAAGCCCTGCCTGCATACCCTACAAGCCGACTGAACTCTGCATCCAGCTCCCGCACTGTACGGTCCCCCTGAGTCAAACCCAAGAACCGTGCCTCCATACGATCAAGAGCCTCCTGAGGAAAATACTTGGAGTTAAACTCCCCCACAAAATCTCCCCAAGACATACCCCTCTGCACCCTCCGTGCTGTCACCGACCTCCACCACACACGAGCATCTCCTGACAAGTAAAACACTGCCAGATCCACCCTGTACCGGTCGGGACACCTAAGCGAAAGGAAAATATCCTCCATCCGCTCTCTCCACTCATCCGCTACACTCGGATCGGTACTTCCTGAGAAATACCCTGCTCCCACATGCCGCAGCTGCTCCATCATCCGCACATACTGAGCATCCACTACCTCGGCCCCCGGCTGCACACCTGCCTGCAAACCCGCTGCAGGCTGCACCACTGGAACCTGTCCACCACCCACTGGCGGCACTACTGGATCCTGCCCACCAACCACTGGCGGCACAACTGCTGGAAGTCGCTGCAAAGCCTGAGCTACCTGAGCTAGCAAGTCCATCAAGACATCCTCCCTGCCTGGAGCACCTCCCGCTGCAACCCCCACACCCGGGGCAACACCGTGACCGACACCGGGCCCATCCGCCCTGCCGTCACCCAAACCAGCCTGGTCTCCAGACACACTAGGATGAACCTGTGACTCCGCCACCTCCTCACTGGCCATGCTCTGGGTCACACTCACACTGGCCTCAGGAACCTGACCTCGTCCCCGACCACGACCACGACCACGCCCACGACCACGACCGCGACCAACAGCATCCTCACCCCTAACCATCTGTATCATCCAAGAACAGAAGGCTAAGCAAACAATAATTCTAATACACAAGAAACACAACTTACCGTGGAATCACAACACAGGCTCGAAGAGGATGTTCTAGGACTTCATGCCACACACAATTGCCAATCACACAATCAATTATAGCATGGAATCCTAAACATCAACAGCAAAAGCACAATGAACCCTAGACCTAGGACCGTAAGGGCTCTGATACCAAAATGAAACAACCCTTCCCGTTTTTTTTTTTATACCTTAATTTACTAGTGGTCCCATACCCACTAACATCCTAACAACAATCAATAACCGCGGATAACCAAATAAAACAAATTCCATTAAACCAAAAGAATTTCATCAATCAAAACCAATAACCAATACCATAAACCAAATAAAGAAATAACCAACAACTAACATTCTACAATGTTCCATTGACTTAATCTAGCAACCTAACAATAGCTAGACCACAATCAATCAAGCCTCTAGAACATCCTCCTCCTCATCGCCTTTGATTCCACGATCACACTTTTCCTTTACCAGCACACCACAAACAACAATTGAGATGCGTAAGTATTATCACAAATACTTAGTGAGGCCGTCCTCCCATCTACTAGGTTATACACACAAGCATATGAGACCCTCAAGTTTAAGCAAAACAAACAACACACAACAATACATCAAACCAGGAAAACAAGTCTCGGATAAGACTGGTATCGACCGATGCTACTTCGGCGTCGACTGATGCTTCAAGAACTAGTGCCGACCGATGCTCCTCAAACGGTACCCATCGATGCTACTGAAGATGGTGCCGACCGATGCTCCTCAAAAGTGGTATCGATCGATGCCTCCTCTGCAGAAACGATCTGCGCGAAACTCAGCGACGAACTCCGACTCCAATCAACCCAAAATCGACTCCAATCATGTCTAACGATCTCGGAATTCACTAGAAATCACAAGTACAACGTACCCAAGCAAGCAAGCAACACAAACAACAAGGAATCACACAAAACAAGAGAGATCTCATGCTTAGATCAACCATGGTCAAGCACTCACCTCAAGAACAGGAAGATTGGATTGAGAAACGTGGAAAACAACACCTCCAGAAGCTTCCCCTTCGATTCCAGCAACAGAAAACTCAAGGATAGCCAGCAATCTCACAAAATCTCTCTTAGGAATCTCAAGAACACTCTTTTCTCCTTTTCCTCTCCAAAAACAGAAACGGCGACAGAGGAAAAAGACCAAAACCCTTATTTTGTTGATTTCCCCTTTAAATACCCGGTTAAACCACTAATCAAACCATCCCAATCGAAAAATCGCGAATTAAATCAAACCGGTCAACCCAGAAATTAGTGGTGTCGATCGATGCCACTAGGGTGTCGATCGACACTCCTTCCAAAATCACAAAATCTGGTTCGCGGATGTTACAGTACTGCAAATATTTTTTTCACCAATCAAACATTATTATGTACTGTTTATTTTGCGTCGTACTTGTCCCGCAAATACATTTGTCCCATACGTACCTCAGTTCAACCGTACCGCACTATCAAATCGTTTGTCTCGCACAATCAAATCCGCTGTTACCATTCGGACCCTATGTGTTCTGCCTTTTGCGAGACTTATTGAGTCTGACAACAAAGGAAATAAAGTGTACTTCACTCGTCGGAAATAGAAAGAAGTAAACATATGTTTTATTTTTATTCTAAAAGCATACATGCTTCTCTTGTCTAAGACCATTCAATGAGCACAAATACTATAGTAATAGAAAGAATAAAGCATAAGTTTTATTTTTATTGATATCTTGTGTTTTGATGTGATTTTAAAGCTTATTTATTCATTGTTTTGTGCATATTCATGAGCATTTAGGTTGTTTTGGTTGCATGTTGCATCAAGTTTGGTATCTCAAGTGTTGGAGTAGAGATGTACAAGGAAAGTGTGCTTCGGAGCTAAATAAGTCAAGAATTAGCAATATAATGGAAGACTATAACATCCGCGAACCAAAAATGGGTTTTTGGGGATGGGTGTCGATGGACACCAAGGTGGTGTCGGTCGACACCACTAATTCCGGTTTGACCAGATTGTTTTAATCGTCGATTTGGACCGGTTTGGTTTAAGGAAACCATTGAACCGAGTCTTAAAAGGAAGAAAACAACCTAGGTCGTGTGTTTTGTTGTTCTCTCGCCGTTTTCATTTGAGGAAGAGAAAAAGAGAGAAAACAAGTGTTCTTGAGTTTTTGAGTGATATTGGGAGATTTCTTGGCTGTTCTTGAGAGATTGGAGGCTGGGAAGGTGCTAGAATCTTGCTAGGAGTGAGGGATCCGTTGCTCTTGGCCTGAATCTTCTTGTATTTGAGGTGAGTGCTTGACCATGGTTGATCTAAGCATGAGATCTCTTGTATTTGAGTGATTTGCTAGTTGCTTGTGGTGTTTGATTGCTTGGGTTCGTTGTTTTCATGTTTCTTATAGGTTTCCGAGGTGTTTGGGTGATTTTGAGGCGGTTTCGAGTTGTATTGAGACGGAGGTATGTGATTTTGCGTCGTGCAGTTCGTGGTTGCAGTGGAGCATCGATCGACACCTCGTGGCATCGGTCGACACCCTTTTCATGAGGCATCGATCGGCGCCATGTCGTGGGTATCAATCGGCACCAGGTCTTGAGGCATCGATCGACACCTATGTAGCATCGGTCGACACTAGTTTAATTCCGTGACTCGTTTTCCTGGTTTGTTGTATTGTTGTGTGTTTACTTGTTGCCTGAACGTGAGGGACTCAAATGCTTGTGTGTATAACCTAGTAGATGGGAGGATGGCCTCACTAAGTATTTATGATAATACTTACGCATCTCAATTGTTGTTTGTGGTGTGCAGGTAAAGGCAAAGTGTGATCGTGGAATCAAAGGCAATGAAGAGGAGGATGTTCTAGGGGCTCGACTGATTATTTATCTGGCATTGTTAGGTTCCTAGAGTGGAGTCTTAGAACATTGTTTAGGATTGCTGGTTAATTGATTTATGCTGTTTGGATCGTTAGATTGAGATTGGAATCAATACTGGATATTATTTTATTGGTTATTGGTTATTGGTTTAATGGATATTTATTGGTTGTTATTTCCGCTGTTGATTGTGAATGTGGTTAGGTGGCTAGTGGATATGGGACCACTAGTTGTAGTTATTAATATGTATTTATTATTATTATTTATTAAAAAAAAGGTCGGTCATTTCATTTTGGTATCAGAGCCCTAATGGTTCTAGGTTTGGATTCACTAGGTTTCTGTTGTGATGTTTGGGATTGCATGTCTTGATTAATTATGTGAGTTAGTCAATTGTGTGTGGCATGGATTCCTAGAACATCCTCTTCGAGCCGACTGTGTGATTCCACGGTGAGTTTATATTTCTGTGTTATAATAGATATTGTTTGCTTAGCCTTCTGTTCATGGTAGTGCAGATGGTTAGAGAGGATGCTGTGGCTGATCGAGGTCGTGGACGCGGACATGGTCGTGGACGCGGACGTGGTCGTGGTAGGGGCAGAGTCCCAGTGGTTAGTGAGACCGAGGACCAGAGTGTGATAGCTGAGGGTGTTGGCGAGTCGCAGGGTGTTCCGGGGGATTCCGTGAGTGAAGCAGGAGGGGCGGTGTTGATGCTCCAGTGGCCGGTGATGCTAGGGTCCCGTGTGTGGGAGTCCCAGTGGGTGGAGTCCCTGGTACTGACGTTGCGGCTATGCTAGCAGAGGTGTTAGCGTGGTTACCACCAGTGGCAGCCAGTGGTTGCGGAGGAGCGGCAGCCACTGGTGGCGGATGTGGGAGCACATGGACGTTATTTGTCTATGCTCAAGGAGATGAATGTTCACTGAGAGGTTTTTGGGTGTTACAGATCCTACTGTTGCGGATGTGTGGAGGACGAGTGTGGAACGTAACTTCCATACTCTGAGATGTCCTGAGGAGTTTTGGGTGGACATAGGGGTCTACTATTTGAGTGGTGATGCTGAGTTGTGGTGGAGATCAGTGGCTGCTAGGAGAGTGCAGCAGGAGATGACTTGGGCTGACTTCACCTTGGAGTTCAACCGCAAGTATTTTCCTAGAGAGGCATTGGATCGGTTGGAGGTGCAGTTCCTTCAGTTGTCTCAGGGGACACGGTCAGTGCGGGAGCTGGACTTGGAGTTCAGTCGACTTCTTTGTTATGGGGGTCGGGCTTTGGAGTCTGAGGAGGCTCAGATCAGGAGGTTTTTGAGGGCTCTACGTGATGATTTGACAGTTCACTGTAGAGGGCGGAGTTATGCTACGCGTGCAGAGCTGGTTGAGACTGCAGCAGAGATTGAGGAGGATATCCGGGCACAGTCAGTGGCGGTAGCTCCAGCAGTTCAGCCTAGTAAGGCTCAGCAGCAGGGTGGTTCTAGCAGGGGCGGTAGGCATGCTCAGGGAACCAAGAGGAAGTGGGAGGCTACGCAGAAGCCGAGTGGTGCGGGTTGCTTCGGTTGTGGGAGCAAGGATCACAGGGTTGCTAGTTGTCCCAAGAGGAGTGTTCCGACGACAGGACCTCGGGTATGTTATCATTGTAGGGAGACAGGGCACATCAGGCCTTTTTGTCCCAAGTTGCAGCCGGCAGCAGTGGCAGCGTTGCAGCAGGTGCAGCCTGGAGGTCAGCAGGTGGCACGGATTGAGCAGGCGCCACGTGTTTACTCGACAGTAGAGACTGGTGGAACCAGTGCCGGGGCGATCACAGGTATAATTTCTGGTACTTAATCTTTGTGAATTTTTGTAGGGTCAGATTTTATGTTCCTGTGATAAATTGTTAGGTTCTCAACACATGAGGTTTGTGTAGGGACCTTGTTGGTGGGCGGGTTTAAGTCCCACGTTATGTTTGATTCTGGAGCTTCGCATAGCTTCATTACTCCAGAGTGTGCAGAGTGTGCGGGGATCAGCGGGGATCCTGGTGAGCGTGCAGGAGTTGTCAGAGTTGCGGGAGGCGAGTTCCTGAGAGTGATTGGTCGAGCTAGAGGAATTGATATTCAGATCGCAGGAGAGTCGTGGCCAGCAGATTTGCTTATCAGTCCAGTGGAGCTGTATGATGTTATTCTCGGGATGGATTGGTTGCATCGGCATAGGGTGCATTTGGATTGCTATCGGGGTAGAGTGGAGTTTGAGCGTCCAGGAGGGAAGTTGGTTTTTCAGGGTATTAGACCGACTTCGGGGAGTCTCGTGATCTCAGCCATTCAGGCTGGGAAGATGATCGAGAAGGGCCGTGAGGCTTATCTGGTTACTATATCTATGCCAGAGTCAGTGGGGAAGTCTACGGTTAGCGGTATTCCAGTAGTGGAAGAGTTTGAGGATGTGTTTCAGTCTTTGCAGGGATTACCACCATCTCGGTCGGATCCTTTTACCATTGAACTGGAACCGGGGACGACACCGTTATCCAAGGCTCCTTACAGAATGGCTCTAGCAGAGATGGCAGAGCTGAAGAAGCAGCTAGAAGATTTGTTGAGTAAGGGATTCATCCGTCCTAGTGTATCACCGTGGGGAGCGCCGGTGTTGTTTGTGAAGAAGAAGGATGGGAGTTTCAGGTTGTGTATTGATTATCGGGGTTTGAACCGGGTCACTGTGAAGAACAAGTATCCTCTTCCTAGGATCGATGAGTTGTTGGATCAGTTGAGGGGTGCTACTTGGTTCTCCAAGGTAGATCTGGCGTCGGGTTATCATCAGATACCGATAGATGAGGCAGATGTGTGGAAGACTGCTTTCAGGACGAGATATGGGCACTATGAGTTTGTGGTGATGCCCTTCGGATTGACTAACGCGCCAGCAGCGTTTATGAGATTGATGAACAGTGTGTTTCAGGAGTTTCTGGATGTATCTGTCATCATTTTCATCGACGATATCCTGGTTTATTCTAAGAGTCCTGAGGAGCATGCAGTGCATTTGAGGGCAGTTATGGAGAAGCTGCGGGAGCAGAAGTTGTTTGCCAAGTTGAGCAAGTGTAGTTTTTGGCAGCGTGAGATGGGCTTTCTGGGTCACATTGTTTCTGCAGAGGGGGTTTCTGTAGATCCAGAGAAGATTCAGGCTATCAGAGATTGGCCTAGACCGCAGAATGCCACAGAGATCAGGAGTTTCCTTGGATTGGCAGGGTACTACAGGAGATTTGTGCAGGGGTTTGCAAGCAGAGCACGTCCTATGACTAAGTTGACAGGGAAGGATGTTCCTTTTGTCTGGTCAGAAGAGTGTGAGGAAGGCTTTGCAAGCCTGAAGGAGATGTTGACTACTGCGCCAGTGTTGGCTTTGCCTGAGCAGGGAGAACCCTATGTGGTTTATACAGATGCATCTAGAGTTGGGTTGGGTTGTGTTCTGATGCAGCATGGGAAGGTGATTGCTTATGCTTCGCGGCAGTTGCGGGTGCATGAAGGCAACTATCCTACTCATGATTTGGAGATGGGTGCTGTAGTTTTTGCCCTGAAGATTTGGAGATCTTATCTTTATGGTGCAAAGGTACAGGTGTTTACAGATCATAAGAGCCTGAAGTATATATTCACTCAGCCTGAGCTGAATTTGAGACAGAGGCGGTGGATGGAGCTTGTGGCAGATTATGATTTGGAGATAGCCTATCATCCTGGAAAGGCTAACACGGTTGCAGATGCTCTGAGTCGGAAGAGGGTAGCTTCGGCTCAGGAGCAGGAGATGGAGTCTCTGGTAGGGGAGATCAGTGCTTTGAGCTTATGTGCTGTTTCACAGGAACCGTTGGGTTTGGAAGCAGTAGATAGAGCAGATCTTCTGAGTAGAGTGCGGTTGGCTCAGGAGAAGGATTTGGGGCTGGTGAATGCCTCTAAGGATGTGGATTCAGAGTATCAGGTCTCAGATAATGGTACTATCTTGGTGCACGGTCGGGTTTGTGTGCCCAAGGATGAGGAGTTGAGACAGGAGATTCTGAGAGAGGCTCATGCGAGCAAGTTATCCATTCATTCAGGAGCGACTAAGATGTACCGTGACCTCAAGAGGTACTATCATTGGGTCGGGATGAAGAAGGATGTGGCTAGTTGGGTTTCGAGGTGTGATGTGTGTCAGCTAGTGAAGGCTGAGCATCAGGTTCCTGGCGGGTTACTGAAGAGTTTACCCATTCCTGAGTGGAAGTGGGATATGATCACCATGGATTTTGTGGTAGGATTGCCAGTGTCACGGACCTTTGATGCTATTTGGGTCATTGTGGACCGGTTGACTAAGTCAGCACATTTTCTGGCCATTAAGAAGACTGATGGAGCAGCGGTCTTGGCTAAGAAGTATGTGAGGGAGATAGTCAGGTTGCATGGGGTGCCAGCGAGCATTGTGTCTGATAGGGATTCCAAGTTCACTTCGGTGTTCTGGAAGGCGTTTCAGGCAGAGATGGGCACTAAGGTGCATATGAGTACAGCTTATCATCCCCAGACTGATGGACAGTCAGAGAGGACGATCCAGACGCTGGAGGATTTGCTGAGGATGTGTGTGTTGGATTGGGGTGGCCATTGGGCAGATCACCTGAACCTGGTAGAGTTTGCTTACAACAACAGCTATCAGGCGAGTATTAAGATGGCTCCTTATGAGGCTTTGTATGGGAGGCCATGTCGTACACCATTATGCTGGACTCAGGTGGGGGAGAGGAGCATGTTTGGTGCTAGTTTTGTTCAGGAGACCTCAGAGAAGATTCGGGTTCTCAAGCTGAACATGAAGGAGGCTCAGGATAGGCAGAGGAGTTATGCAGATAGGAGGAGGAGAGATCTTGAGTTTCAGGTGGGAGACAGAGTGTACCTCAAGATGGCCATGTTGCGGGGTCCGAACAGGTCATTGTCAGAGACTAAGTTGAGTCCGAGGTATATGGGTCCATTCAGAGTGATTGAGCGGGTTGGACCAGTGGCATATAGATTGGAGTTACCTGAGGTGATGCGTGCATTCCATAAGGTTTTCCATGTGTCTATGTTGCGGAAGTGTCTCCGTGAGGGAGAGGAGGTGTTGGCTAAGATTCCTGAGGATCTTCAGCCTAACATGACTTTGGAGGCGAGACCAGTGAGGGTTCTCGAGAGGAGGATCAAGGAACTTCGGAAGAAGAAGATTCCTTTGATGAGAGTCCTGTGGGACTGTGATGGTGTTGAGGAGCAGACTTGGGAGCCTGAGGCAAAGATGAAGGCAAGGTTCAAGAAGTGGTATGAGAAGCAAGTCGCGACTTGAGCTTGTTTAGCCTGGTCCCATTTATAATCAATGGCTGGAGGAGGAATGGAGTATTCCAGCCCATCTCTCTTGTTACTCGGTCGCTTGGGGTGGTTGGTTGTGCGACTCAGTAACAAGATGAGGTGGTGTTCGGGGTACAAAGTTTCCGTGAGGCGGGGTTTTGGAGGAAAGTTTCCTGAAATAGAAGTTTCCAAAAGTGGAAAGTTTCCAAAAATGGAAAGTGCTAAATATGGAAAGTTCTACGGTAGTTAGAATTTGTCCATTTTAGCGGTGGAGAGCCTTGGAGGGGCTTGTGTGTGGCCTTAGTGGCGGACTTTTGAGTCAGTGTACCAGTGTGTGGCGGTCTTTTTAGACATTGTGTGGTCCTTGTGACGGGCTTTTTAGCGAGAGTGTCTTTGTGACGGTCCTCTTTAGGACTTTTGTTTGGCCTTGGTGGCGGTCCTCTTTAGGACATTTGTTTGACCTTTGTGGCGGTCCTCTTTAGGACATTTGTTTGACCTTTGTGACAGTCCTTCGGGACAGATGGTCTTTGTGACGGTCCTTCGGGACAGATGATCTTTGTGACGGGCTTTTTAGCCAGAGTGTCTTTGTGACGGTTCTCTCTAGGAGATTTGTTTGGCCTTGGTGGCGGTCCTCTTTAGGACATTTTGTTTGGCCTTGGTTGCGGTCCTCTTTAGGACATTTTGTTTGGCCTTAGTGGCGGCCCTTGTGGCATGTATATGATCCTTGTGTGGTCATTAGGTATTCCAGTGAGGGGATATGTGGTTAGTAGGACATTGATATGTTTTACGTGAGCCACAGGAAGGAATCCTGGATAGGGATAGGACTCAGACGTGTTCAAAATTGTTTGCTCGCGGCTCTTGGAGGACTTAGGTTCTCCTAGTACTGCCATATTCTGAGACTTTGTGGCTTGGGACTATGGTTGGTATATCGACTTTTGATGACGATCCGGGGACGCGCTGTAGGGTGGCAACCCGAGAGACGAGTTGGATGTTTCCTTATATATTATGGCATGCGGGTTTAGGCCCGATGAGGAGCCAACATTTGGCATGCAGACTTAGGTCTGATGAGGAGCCAATAAGAACTCAAGGTCTAGGCCTATGTGTAAAGGAAACTCCAAAAGTTGAGAGCAAATGACGCCTGCAGCGTGAGTCTATCGCCTAGAAGTGACCTTCTGTAAGATCGGTCGGTGGAGTGCGGGCCGTGGAGACGGTTGCACGGGAGTCCTTGGCCGATGGTCGTTCGAGATTCGAGGACGAATCTAGATTGGTAGGGGAAAATTGTAACATCCGCGAACCAAAAATGGTTTTTTGGGGATGGGTGTCGATGGACACCAAGGTGGTGTCAGTCGACACCACTAATTCCGGTTCGACCAGATTGTTTTAATCGTCGATTTGGACCGGTTTGGTTTAAGGAAACCATTGAACCGAGTCTTAAAAGGAAGAAAACAACCTAGGTCGTGTGTTTTGTTGTTCTCTCGCCGTTTTCATTTGAGGAAGAGAAAAAGAGAGAAAACAAGTGTTCTTGAGTTTTTGAGTGATATTGGGAGATTTCTTGGCTGTTCTTGAGAGATTGGAGGCTGGGAAGGTGCTAGAATCTTGCTAGGAGTGAGGGATCCGTTGCTCTTGGCCTGAATCTTCTTGTATTTGAGGTGAGTGCTTGACCATGGTTGATCTAAGCATGAGATCTCTTGTATTTGAGTGATTTGCTAGTTGCTTGTGGTGTTTGATTGCTTGGGTTCGTTGTTTTCATGTTTCTTATAGGTTTCCGAGGTGTTTGGGTGATTTTGAGGCGGTTTCGAGTTGTATTGAGACGGAGGTATGTGATTTCACGTCGTGCTGTTCGTGGTTGCAGTGGAGCATCGATCGACACCTCGTGACATCGGTCGACACCCTTTTCGTGAGGCATCGATCGGCGCCATGTCGTGGGCATCGATCGACACCAGGTCTTGAGGCATCGATCGGCACCTATGTAGCATTGGTCGACACTAGTTTAATTCCGTGACTCGTTTTCCTGGTTTGTTGTATTGTTGTGTGTTTACTTGTTGCCTGAACGTGAGGGTCTCAAATGCTTGTGTGTATAACCTAGTAGATGGGAGGATGGCCTCACTAAGTATTTATGATCATACTTACGCATCTCAATTGTTGTTTGTGGTGTGCAGGTAAAGGAAAAGTGTGATCGTGGAATCAAAGGCAATGAAGAGGAGGATGTTTTAGGGGCTCGACTGATTGTTTATCTGGCATTGTTAGGTTACTAGAGTGGAGTCTTAGAACATTGTTTAGGATTGCTGGTTAATTGGTTTATGCTGTTTGGATCATTAGATTGAGATTGGAATCAATACTGGATATTATTTTATTTGTTATTGGTTATTGGTTTATTGGATATTTATTGGTTGTTATTTCCGCTGTTGATTGTGAATGTGGTTAGGTGGCTAGTGGATATGGGACCACTAGTTGTAGTTATTAATATATATTTATTATTATTATTTATTAAAAAAAAAAGGTCGGTCGTTTCAAAGACACACATTTGGATGCACACAAGATGATTGATGATTCGGAACCAGTCTGCAGTCCCTCAAAGATCCACTCGTATGAAGACCTTTCCTTCGGATTTATGATGTTCATATATGTTTCCTTGTTGTCCCTTAGTTTATTCACATCTTTTTGCATCTTTTGTTATCCATTTTGACCATTATTGCATAGCTTTAGGACTAATCTTGTATTAGATCATATTGCATTGCATTTGCATCTTTTCATGCATAAACAGGTGATTTTGGAGCTTAAGAAGCATGGAAGCAATGCTGAGGAGAAGTGAAGCAAACATGAAGGGAAAGCAAGAGAGTTAAGGCTGAAGAACCAAGGTCCAGAGTCCAGCTCGACCGCTCACTTGACCAGACACTCAACCGTGTGTATAGAGGGACTCGACCGAGTGGAGGATGCACGTGAGAAGCCAACACGACCTGTCACTTGACCGAGCACAAGGTCGAGTTGACCGAGCCGTTGACTATTTTGTCTTTTAGTAATTTTAGGGCTTCCGCCTCCTCTCCTATATAAAGCCTTGTACCTGCAGCCACCAAAAGAGTCCAATTTTGAGAATAGTCAGAAACCTAGTTTTTACCCTTTTGGGAATTATTCCTTTTGCACTTTTATTTTTTGGATCTTGTACTTCTCTTTGAGAGAAAAACTCTAGATTCTTGGATTTTGTTGGTTTCATAACTTTCAAGATATTAAGAATTCAAGTTTCATTTCTTCTTCAATATTGTAGATCTCTGTTTTATCTTTCTAGTAATGCAAGTTTCAGTATTTTCTGGGTTTATGATTTTAATGTTCATCATGTGTTTTTGTGAGTAGTGCTTAGGATCTTTAGGATGGGTTAGGCTGGATTGTGTTTGAGGTTTGTTTGCTTTGGCCTTTCTTGTTTATTGATTTCTTAGCTTAAATCCTGTTGTTTGATCGTTGTTTGATTCGTTTTGGTATTGCTCTATTTTTCTTGTGTTGCTCTGTTTTTGCGTATTTGTCCAGCTCGACCCTGCACTCGATCTACACTCGATCGAGTTCTTGCTCAAGTTCATCCCCAGAACTTTGGTTTATGATTTGTGTTTGTCCTGTTTCATTTGAGCTTCATTTTTGTTGCGTTCATTTAGCTTTCTGTTCATTACTTGCCTTGCATTAGTTCAATACATGCATTATAGTAGTTTCTATTTCTGTTCTAGCTTCATAACTGCTATAATCATTTTGTTCCCTTTACATTTAGCATCTAGTTCTTGTAGTTTTACTTTCTGCACTTTACATTTTCATCATAGGATTGTTAGTGACAAACATCCTTTACATTTGACTTGACTTAGAATCATATGCACATCTTGATTGTTCACAAACACTCAGATAGGATTGACACCTCTTATACTCTAACTGCATAAGGGGAATTGAAACACCTTACCATCCATTCATTCATATCTCACCATTGCATACATTCATTATCCATACCACCAAAGAAAGCTAGTTTCAATTTAGCTCCAGAGTTCTTCACCAAAGTTATTGGAAATTGAGTAAGCTTTGCAATGGAGGTGATTTTAGGACAATCGGATGTGTGTGTAAGGAGTTACACCTGTTTTAGTGAGCGTATATACAGCCAGAGATGGAGATCAGATGGACCAAGGTGCGAAGACACACGCGGCCACACCACTCGGCCAAGCCATGGCCGCTGGAGATCAGATGGACCAAGGTGCGAAGACACACGCGGCCACACCACTCAGCCAAGCCATGGCCGCTGGAGCCAGCACCACTCTTGTTTTCTTTTTGAACCAGGTTTGACCCTCTTTGTTTTGGGTTGACCCGAGTTCTCTTCTACCTTCCTATAAATACTCTTAACCCAATTAAGGGGATTCTTATATCTTATCTTATCTTTTGTTTAGCAGCCACTTAGGGTTCTTAAGCTTGTTTACTCTTGGTTTGTTGAAGGATTGAGTACTTCTAAGTTTTTAATAGCTATTTCTTATTATGATTTCACAAAGATCAAACTCTTTCCTTTGTGTGATCATGATGATTAGTGAGTAGATCCTTAGAACTTTGGGCTTGGTAGATTAGGGAGATAGATGATTGATCTTTGATGTCTAGGGCTTTATTTATGTATTTTCTATCTTGATTTGTGTTAATAATGCTAGATTACTTTCAGCAAGCTTGAATCTAGACATTAGGATTTTCATGTCCACAAGGTGTTTGATGAAATTCCTGAACCAAACTATTCAAGAGCTT
>NC_025699.1:22231326-22246479 GCF_000633955.1 Camelina sativa
AGTGAGACCGAGGACCAGAGTGTGATAGCTGAGGGTGTTGGCGAGTCACAGGGTGTTCCTGGGGATTCCGTNATCAGTTGGAAAATTTATGATACTTTGTAATTCATCCATAAAAACCAAATACAACTCCTGTTTTTTTTTAAATACTAAACGATATACATGTATATTTTAAAACTAATCAAAATGTTTTTTCTTTTTGTTTATGGTGCTAACTCCAAATATCATATTTCTATTGGATTAGTTAGATTATTGCACNTGCGGCTATGCTAGCAGAGGTGTTAGCGCGGTTACCACCTGTGGTACCGACACAGGCTCAGGTAGTACCATCAGTGCNACTTCTATAATCTAGACGAATCTATTCATCCAAAACCCCGAAGCTGGCCCTGCAGGGCATCGATCCGAACGCCTCACCGTGAAATGGAACTATTCATCCAAATCCACCAGTAGGTCAATTGGTGACAGCTTGTCCTGTGGGAAGATTGTTAAAGGGTGGGGATGTAACACCCGCGAACCGGAATCCCGGTTTAGGGTGTGCATCGATCGATGCAGTTGGAGCATCGGTCGATGCTGACTCAATTCTCTGTGTTTTGACTTAAGTCAAACGCTGCGTTTTGGGTGAAAGAAAAACCCTTAACGCGAGTTTTTGTCTCATTCGTGGGTGGTGGCCGTTTTTGAGAGAAACGAAAGGAGAGAAAAAGTTATTGAGAGTTCTTGGTGATTTCTGGAGATTTGTGGCGTTTCTTGGTGAGATTTGTAGCTGGATCGTTGTAGGAGCTTCCTAGAGGCTTGTTCTTGTTTGTTAGAGGTTCAGATTCTTCTGTGGCAAAGGGAAGTGCATGACCATGGCTTATCTAAGCTAGAGGACTCTTTAATCTGTTTGTTGTGTGATGTTAGACTTGTTAGATCGTTGCTATGGACGTTAGGAAGCTTTCTTGTGGCTTGGGATCGAGTTTTATGGTTGTAGGAATGAAGATCTGGCGAGAAGCTTCGGAGAAAACACGGTGCTCGACGTTGCGTCGATCGATGCATATCTTGCGTCGGTCGATGCGAGTGCGAGGACGGCGCGTAAAACTCTATGGTTTTCGTGTTACGTCGAGCATGCGTCGGTCGATGCGGATTGGGTATTAGTCAATGCAAGTTACAGTTGCATCGGTCGATGCAGCTTCCGTGTCGATCGATGCTTCCCCATTTGGCATCGGTCGATGCATGTTGGCATCAGTCGATGCTGAGTCCTGGTTTGTTATTTGTCGTTTGTTGATTGTTGTGTGTTGGTTATTGATACTCTATTGCTTGTGTCTATAGCCCATGGGAGGATTGCCTTACTGAGTGTTTATAAAATACTCATGCATTGCAATATGTGTTTGTGGTGCAGGTAAAGGCAAAGTGTGACCGTGGAATCAAGGCAATGAAGAGGAGGATGTTCTAGTGGTTGGCTTGGTTGTCTATCTTCTGTTAGGTTGCTAGAGTTGAGTCCTAGAATGTTGCTTAGGATTGCTGGTTCACTGGTTTAAGTTGTTTGGATCATTAGTTTATGATTGGAATTAATACTGGATATTATTCTATTGGTTATTATTTATTGGTTATTGGTATTGTTATTCCGCTGTTGGTTGTGATTGTGGTTAGGTGGCTAGTGGGTATGAGACCACTAGTTGTAGTTTATTTATTATATTTTATTTATTATTATTATTTTTTTTTAAAGGGTCGGTCGTTTCATTTTGGTATCAGAGCCCTTACGGTTCTAGGTTTGGATTCACTAGGTTTCTGGTGTAGATGTTTGGGATTTGCATGCCTTGATTAACTATGTGAGTCAGCCGATTGTGTGATTCCACGGTGAGTTTGTGTTTCTGTGTTTAAATAGTAATTGTTTGCTTAGCCTTCTGTTCATGGTAGTGCAGATGGTTAGAGGTGATGCTGTGGCTGGTCAAGGTCATGGACGCGGACGTAGTTGTGGACGCGGACGTGGTCGTGGTAGGGGCAGAGTCCCAGTGGTTAGTGAGACCGAGGACCAGAGTGTGATAGCTGAGGGTGTTGGCGAGTCACAGGGTGTTCCTGAGGATTCCGTGAGTGTGGCAGGAGGGGGCGGTGTTGATGCTCCAGTGGCCGGTGATGCTAGGGTTCCGGGTGTGGGAGTCCCAGCGGGTGGAGTCCCTGGTACTGACGTTGCGGCTATGCTAGCAGAGGTGTTAGCGCGGTTACCACCTGTGGTACCGACACAGGCTCAGGTAGTACCATCAGTGCTGGCGGAGGAGCGGCAGCCAGTGGCTGCGGATGTGGGAGTCCATTCTCGTTATCTGAGCATGCTGACAGAGATGGGCTGTATTCATATCGAGCAGGTTTCAGGAGGTGTAGATCCTACTGCGGCGGATGCATGGAGANCGAACCGGAATCCCGGTTTAGGGTGTGCATCGATCGATGCAGTTGGAGCATCGGTCGATGCTGACTCAATTCTCTGTGTTTTGACTTAAGTCAAACGCTGCGTTTTGGGTGAAAGAAAAACCCTTAACGCGAGTTTNGGTGGAGATCAGTGGCTGCTAGGAGGGTGCAGAGGGAGATGACTTGGGCAGACTTTGTCTTGGAGTTCAACCGCAATTATTTTCCTAGAGAGGCATTGGACCGGTTGGAGGTGCAGTTCCTTCGGTTATCTCAGGGGACGCGGTGTAGTGACCCTCACCAAGGGGTAAATTCCAAAATGAAAACCCAAGGCCAAAAGACCAAGAAAGGAAGCCAACAAGGAGATTAGGAGAATTGTTGAAGACAAGTCCGAGAAATTATGAGCGAATTGAGAAATGGCTAAGTTGACCGCGACGTACCGTCAGAGTCGTCCGAAGGACTGAGAATTGTCCGAAGATGTCCGAGAGAATCGGGAGAAGTCCAGAGGGGATCGAGAGAATTGTCCGAGGAATACCGAAGTGTATCCGAGAGTTGCCGGAGGGATTGTCGATAGCCGTCTGAGATGCATCGACCGAGATTGTCGAGTACCCGAAAGAATTGTCGAGTACCCGAAAGAATTGTCGAGTACCCGAGAGAATTGTCGAGTACCCGAGGGGATCGTCGAGTACCCGAGGGGATTGTCGAGTATTCGAGGAAGTTGCCGATAGATGTCGAGAGTGCCCGAGAGAGCTGCCGAGGATCAATGATGATCGACCGAGAACGCTAGAAGACTTCTCATCACTACAAATTGTCTAAGTCAAAGGAATAGAGTGGAATGATTATTTTAATCAAGAGAAGTTAGTTGGAGTTAGTGGGGAAATTAAACATTTCAAAGAAGATTAGTGGAGCTTAGTGGGAGGATTAAAGAAATCAAAAGAGATAAGTGGGAATCAAGGTGGCAAAGCGGTTTTCTTCCAAGTGTTAAGTGGTTCACTAATACACACTAATGAGGAGAGTGCATGCGACATGCATTGGTCGAATCCGCCGCCCAAAGGACTCACCATTCCACTATAAATAGGAGGTCTTAGTGTGTGTTAAGGGAGATTTTCGTTTCTCTTGTTAAGTTAGAGTAAAAGAGAGAGTAAGAGAAGTTGGAGAGAGTAAGAGGGAGAGTTAGAGAAAGAGCGAGAGAGAGAGAGAGTTCTTCCCTTAGAAATTCTCATCCGCGCGTGTTAGCGAAGTGCTGTTGTAGGAGCCGTTCGCGTCAAGTCCCTGCTTGAAGTCCGATTAGATCGATTCTTCTCAGCTAAGCCAGGTGAGTTTCGAAGCATGTGATATGGCACATGATAGGAGGGATTTTAAGTTATTTTCGCTTAAGATTTATGGTGAAATCTAAGCATTTTCGTTGGGATATTGGGTAGATTCGTTTCTTTTCTTTCTAGATCGAAGTTCTAGGAAGTTAAGTCTCGTTTTCTTAGTTTCTTGCATATTCGTGTGAGGTTGTGTCTAGCGCTTAGTTTCTAGATATTTCTCTAGATTCTAAGGCTTGTATGTTGCTTATTTGTGGTTGTATGTTTGCTTGTGTGCGTTGCATGTTAGTGGTAGTTGTTCGCATGTGGCTTGTGTGCATTACATGTTGCTTGTTTGTTGCTGCATGTGGCTTGTGTGCCTTGCATGTTGCTTATTTGTGTTGCATGTTGCTTGTGTGCATTTCATGTAGTTGTTTGTAGCTTGCATGTAGCTTGTGCGCTTTGCAGGTTTGTTTGGTTGTGTGTTGAGGTTGTGCAGGAGAAGACTTCCCCAAACACCGTAATTGGTGCGGATTACGAAGACTCAGAGAGACGGGATTGCAGCCTTGGGCCGAGTACTACACGACAGTGTAGGCGAGACCGCCTGTTGAGAGGAACTCGCATGTGATGTTCTATACTCGCGTGCCTTTGTGGCTGTGAGTATAGGTGTTCACGGGTGTGGGGGAAGTGATGAGGTGATGAAGTGATGAAGCGTTGAAGCGTTAAAGTGAAGGCGAGATCAGTTGTTAGATTCCGCATGTGTATACTTTGATAGTATACTTGGAGATTGCTTGACTAACTTGCATATTTTGTTTCTTGTTTCTCTTGCGTTTGGTTTGCATGTTACATTTGAGTGCTGCATGCAGTTAGTTAGCTTGCATGTTGTGTGTTGCTTGCTGGGGTTGGGGTTTAGGTTTTGGTTTCTTGTTAGGTTGCCGAACTCACTGAGTGATGTAGCACTCAAGACTCCATATTTTGTGTTGCAGGTAACCTTAGTGGGAAATGCCTTAACGGGGAGCACAGGACGTTAGGCCAGCCGGTGTAGAGTTGCGTTGCCTTTGCAAGTTGTTGTTTCTTTTTGTAAAATTTTATTAATTGTATTTTGGCCTTAAGCCTGGCGCCATCTTCGTAGTAATGTTTTATGACTTATTTAACGAAGTAAATAAAGTTGAAGTCTGGTTATTTAAGTTGTTTAGTTTTCAAATGATTCCAGCCTTGTCCGGGCCAACACAACGCACCAGGCCGCGAGGGTCGCAAAGCCTAAGTAGTCTCGGTCGCGGAAGGAATTGTGCTAGGGAGGACCGGTGGGGAAGTCTGCAGCTTCCGTCCCTCGGCCGGATCACCTCAGTGCAGTTCCCATAGTGGCGTTCTGTGGCTGTCCGTTGGCCTGCGTGGTCATAGGACGGTTTGGGGGCGTTACACGCGGTCAGTGCGGGAGCTGGACTTGGAGTTCAGTCGACTTCTTTGTAATGGGGGTCGGGCTATGGAGCCTGAGGAGGCTCAGATCATGAGGTTTTGAGGAGGATATCCGGGCACAGTCAGTGGCGGTAGCTCCAACAGTTCAGCCTGGTAAGGCTCAGCAGCAGGGTGGTTCCAGCAGGGGCGGTAGGTCTGCACAAAGAACCAAGAGGAGATGGGAGGCTACGCAGAAGCCGAGTGGTGCGAGTTGCTTCGGTTGTGGGAGCAAGGATCACAGGGTTGCTAGTTGTCCCAAGAGGAGTGCTCCGACGACAGGGCCTCAGGTATGTTATCATTGTAGGGAGACAGGGCACATCAGGCCTTTTGGTCCCAAGTTGCAACCGGCAGCAGTGGAAGCGTTGCAGCAGGTGCAGCCTGGAGGTCAGCAGGTGGCACGGGTTGAGCAGGCGCCACGTGTTTACACGACAGTAGAGACTGGTGGAACCAGTGCCGGGGCGATCAGAGGTATAATTTCTGGTACTTAAACGTTGTGAATTTTAGTAGGTTCAGATTGTATATGTTTTCTGTGATAAAGTTTAGGTTATCAACACATGAGANTTTTAGTAGGTTCAGATTGTATATGTTTTCTGTGATAAAGTGTTAGGTTATCAACACAAGAGGTTTGTGTAGGGACCTTGTTGGTGGGTGGGTTTAAGTCCCATGTTATGTTTGATTCTGGAGCTTCTCATAGCTTCAATACTCCGGAGTGTGCGGGGATCAGCGGAGATCCTGGAGAGCGTGAAGGAGTTGTCAGGGTTGCGGGAGGTGAGTTCCTGAGAGTGATTGGACGAGCTAGAGGAATTGATATTCAGATCGCAGGGGAGTCGTGGCCAGCGGATTTGCTTATCAGTCCAGTGGAACNGGGTTGCGGGAGGTGAGTTCCTGAGAGTGATTGGACGAGCTAGAGGAATTGATATTCAGATCGCAGGGGAGTCGTGGCCAGTGGATTTGCTTATCAGTCCAGTGGAACTATATGATGTTATTCTCGGGATGGATTGGTTGCATCAGCATATGGTGCATTTGGATTGCCATCGGGGTAGAGTGGAGTTTGAGCGTTCAGGAGGGAAGTTGGTTTTTCAGGGTATTAGACCGACTTCGGGGAGTCTCGTGATCTCACCCATTCAGGCTGGGAAGATGATCAGGAAGGGCCGTGAGTNAGTTGGTTTTTCAGGGTATTAGACCGACTTCGGGGAGTCTCGTGATCTCAGCCATTCAGGCTGGGAAGATGATCAGGAAGGGCCGTGAGTCTTATCTGGTTACTATATCTATGCCAGAGGCAGTGGGGAAGTCTACGGTTAGCGGTATTCCAGTAGTGGAGGAGTTTGAGGATGTGTTTCAGTCTTTGTAGGGATTACCACCATCTCGGTCGGATCCTTTTACCATTGAACTGGAACCGGGGACGATGCCGTTATCCAAGGCTCCTTACAAGATGGCTCCACCAGAGATGACAGAGCTGAAGAAGCAGCTAGAGGATTTATTGAGTAAGGGGTTCATCCGTCCTAGTGTATCACCGTGGGGAGCGCTGGTGTTGTTTGTGAAGAAGAAGGATGGGAGTTTCAGGTTGTGCATTGATTATCGGGGTTTGAACCGGGTCACTGTGAAGAACAAGTATCCTCTTCCTAGGATCGATGAGTTGTTGGATCAGTTGAGGGGTGCTACTTGGTTCTCCAAGGTAGATCTGGCGTCGGGTTATCATCAGATACCGATAGACGAGGCAGATGTGAGGAAGACTGCTTTCAGGAAGAGGTATGGGCATTATGAGTTTGTGGTGAGGCCTTTCGGGTTGACTAACACGCCAGCAGCGTTTATGAGAATGATGAACAGCGTGTTTTAGGAGTTTTTGGATGTGTCTGTCATCATTTTCATCGACGATATCCTGGTTTATTCTAAGAGTCCTGAGGAGCATGCAGTGCATTTGAGGGCAGTTATGGAGAAGCTCCAGGAGCAGAAGTTGTTTGCTAAGTTGAACAAGTGTAGTTTTTGGCAGCGTGAGATGGGCTTTCTGGGTCATATTGTGTCTGTAGACGGGGTTTCTATGGATCCAGAGATGATTCAGGCTATCAGGGATTGGCCTAGACCGCAGAATGCCACAGAGATCAGGAGTTTTCTTGGATTGGCAGGATACTACAAGAGGTTTGTGCAGGGGTTTGCGAGCAAAGCACGTCCTATGACTAAGTTGACATGGAAGGATGTTCCTTTTATTTGGTCAGAAGAGTGTGAGGAAGGCTTTGCAAGCCTGAAGGAGATGTTGACTACTGCGCCAGTGTTGGCTTTGCCTGAGCAGGGAGAACCCTATGTGGTTTATACAGATGCATCTAGAGTTGGTTTGGGGCGTGTTCTGATGCAGCATGGATAGGTGATTGCCTATGCTTCGCGGTAGTTGCGGGTGCATGAAGGCAACTATCCTACTCATGATTTGGAGATGGGTGCTGTAGTTTTTGCCCTAAAGATTTGGAGATCTTAAGAGCCTGAAGTATATATTCACTCAGCCTGAGCTGAATTTGTTTACATATCATAAGAGCCTGAGGTATATATTCACTCAGCCTGAGCTGAATTTGAGACAGAGGCGGTGGATGGAACTTGTGGCGGATTATGATTTGGAGATAGCCTATTATTCTGGTAAGGATAATACGGTTGCAGATGCTCTGAGTCGGAAGAGGGTAGCTTTGGCTCAGGAGCAGAAGATGGAGTCTCTGGTAGGAGAGATCAGTGTTTTGAGCTTGTGTGCTGTTTCACAGGAACCGTTGGGTTTGGAAGCAGTGGATAGAGCAGATCTTCTGAGTAGGGTGTGGTTGGCTCAGGAGAAGGATTTGGGGCTGGTGAATGCCTCTAAGAATGGCACTATCTTAGTGCACGGTCGGGTTTGGGTGCCTAAGGATGAGGTGTTGAGGCAGGAGATTCTGAGAGAGGCTCATGCGAGCAAGTTCATCCAGGAGCGACTAAGATGTACCGTGATCTCAAGAGGTACTATCATTGGGTCGGGATGAAGAAGGATGTAGCTAGTTGGGTTTTGAGGTGTGATGTGTGTCAGCTAGTGAAGGCTGAGCATCAGGTTCCTGGCGGTTTACTGAAGAGTGTACCCATTCCTGAGTGGAAGTGGGATATGATCACCATGGATTTTGTGGTAGGATTGCCAGTGTCACGGACCTTTGATGCTATTTAGGTCATTGTGGACCGGTTGACTAAGTCAGCACATTTTCTGGCCATTAAGAAGACTGATGGAGCAGCGATCTTGGCTAAGAAGTATGTGAGAAAGATAATCAGATTGCATGGGGTGCCAGCAAGCATTGTGTCTGACAGAGATTCTAAGTTCACTTTGGTGTTCTGGAAGGCATTTCAGGCAGACATGGGCACTAAGGTGCACAAGAGTACAACTTATCATCCCCAGACAGATGGACAGTCTGAGAGGACGATCCAGACGCTGGAGGATTTGCTGAGGATGTGTGTGTTGGATTGGGGTGACCATTGGGCAGATCACCTGAACCTGGTAGAGTTAGCTTACAACAACAATTATGAGGCGAGTATTAAGATGGCTCCTTATGAGGCTTTGTATGGGATACCATGTCGTACACCATTATGCTGGACTCAGGTGGGGGACAGGAGCATGTTTGGTGATAGTTTTCTTCAGGAGACCTCAGAGAAGATTCGGGTTCTCAAGCTGAACATGGAGGAGGCTCAGGATAGGCAGAGGAGTTATGCCGACAGGAGGAGCAGAGATCTTGAGTTTCAGGTAGGAGACAGAGTGTACCTCAAAATGGCCATGTTGCGGGGTCCGAACAGGTCATTGTCAGAGACTAAGTTGAATCTGAGGTATATGGGTCCATTCACAGTGGNGTCCGAACAGGTCATTGTCAGAGACTAAGTTGAGTCTGAGGTATATGGGTCCATTCAATGTGATTGAGCGGGTTGGACCAGTGGCATATAGTTTGGAGTTACCTGAGGTGATGCGTGCATTCCATAAGGTTTTCCATGTGTCTATGTTGAGGAAGTGGCTCCGTGAGGGTGAGCAGGTGTTGGCTAAGATTCCTGAGGATCTTCACCATAACATGACATTGGAGGCGAGACCAGTGAGGGTTCTCGAGAGGAGGATCAAGGAACTTTGGAAGAAGAATA
Source organism: Camelina sativa (assembly GCF_000633955.1). NCBI lineage: Eukaryota > Viridiplantae > Streptophyta > Magnoliopsida > Brassicales > Brassicaceae > Camelina > Camelina sativa. The sequence continues at coordinate 22,240,557 of NC_025699.1, forward strand.
TTCCTTTGATGAGAGTCCTGTGGGACTGTGATGGTGTTCAGGAGCAGACTTGGGAGCCTGAGGTTCAAGAAGTGGTATGAGAAACAAGCCGCGACTTGAGCTTGTTTAGCCTGGTTCCATCTGTAATCCGTGCCTGGAGCGGGAATGGAGTATTCCAGCCAATCTCTCTTGTCACTCGATTGCTTGGAGTGGTTGGTTGTGCAACTCAGTAACAAGATGAGGTGGTGCTCGGGATACAAAGTTTCCGTGAGGTGGGGTTTCTGGAGGAAAATTTCCTGGAATAGGAGTTTCCAAAAGTGGTAAGTTTCCAAAAATGGAAAGTGCTAAATATGGAAAGTTTTACGGGGGTTAGAATTTGTCCATTTTAGCGGTGGAGAGCCTTGGAAGGGCTTGTGTTTGGCCTTAGTGGCAGACTTTCGAGTCAGTGTGCCTGTGTGTGGGACGGTCTTTTAGACATTGTGTGGCCTTTGTGGCGGGCTGTTTAGCCGTTGTGTGGCCTTTGTGGCGGGCTGTTTAGCCAATTGCGTGGCCTTTGTGGCGGNAGGCGAGTATTAAGATGGCTCCTTATGAGGCTTTGTATGGGAGACCATGTCGTACACCATTTTGCTGGACTCAGGTGGGGGAGAGGAGCATGTTTGGTGATAGTTTTCTTCAGGAGATCTCAGAGAAGATTCGANACAGATGGTCTTTGTGACGTTCCTTCGGGACAGATGGTCTTTGTGACGGGCTGTTGAGCCAGAGTGTCTTTTTGACGGTCCTCTTTAGGACATTTGTTTGGCCTTGGTGGTGGTCCTCTTTAGGACATTTGTTGGGCCTTGGTGGCGGTACTCTTTAGGACATTTTGTTTGGCCTTGGTGGCGGTCCTCTTTAGGACATTTTGTTTGGCCTTTGTGGCGGCCCTTGTGGCATGTATATGATCTTTGAGTGGTCATGAGGTATTCCAGTGAGGGGATATGTGGTTGGTAGGGCATTGAAATGTTTTACGCGAGCCACGGGAAGGAAACCTGGATAGGGATAGTATCAGACGTGTTCAGAATTGTTTGCTCGCAGCTCTTGGAGGACTTAGGTTCTCATAGTACTGCCATATTCAGAGACTTTGTGGCTTGGGAGTATGATTGGTATATCGACTTCGGACGACGGTCCGAAGGCGCGCTGTAGGGTGACCACCTGAGAGACGAGTTTGGATTTTTCCTTATATATTATGGCATGCGGGTTTAGGCCCGATGAGGAGCCAACATTTGGCATGCAGACTTAGGTCTGATGAGGAGCCAGTAAGAACTCAAGGTCTAGGCCTATGAGTAAAGGAAAGTCCAAAAGTTGAGAGCAAATGATGCCTAGACCGTGAGTCTATCGCCTAGAGGTGACTTTCTGTAGATCGGTCGGAGGAGTGCAGGCCGTGGAGACGGTTGCACGGGAGTCCTTGGCTGATGGTTGTTTGAGATTCGAGGACGAATCTAGTTTGGTGGGGGAGAATTGTAACACCCGCGAACTGGAATCCCGGTTTAGGGTGTGCATCGATCGATGCAGTTGGAGCATCGGTCGATGCTAACTCAATTCTCTGCGTTTTGACTTAAGTCAAACGCTGCATTTTTGGTGAAGGAAAAACCCTTAACGCGAGTTCTTGTCTCATTCGTGGGTGGTGGCCGTTTTTGAGAGAAACGAAAGGAGAGAAAAAGTTATTGAGAGTTCTTGGTGATTTCTGGAGATTTGTGGCGTTTCTTGGTGAGATCTGTAGCTGATCGTTGTAGGAGCTTCCTAGAGGCTTGTTCTTGTTTGTTAGAGGTTCAGATTCTTCTGTGGCAAAGGTAAGTGCATGACCATGGCTTATCTAAGCTAGAGGACTCTTTAATATGTTTGTTGTGTGATGTTAGACTTGTTATTTCGTTGCTATGGACGTTAGGAAGCTTTCTTGTGGCTTGGGATCGAGGTTTATGGTTGTAGGAACGAAGATCCGGCGAGAAGCTTCGGGGAAAACACGGTGCTCGACGTTGCGTCTATCGATGCATAAAACTCTAGGGTTTTCATGTTACGTCGAGCATGCGTCGGTCGATGCGGATTGGGTATCGGTCGATGCAAGTTACACTTGCATCAGTCGATGCAGCTTCTGTGTCGATCGATGCTTCCCCATTTGGCATCGGTCGATGCATGTTGGCGTCGGTCGATGCTGAGTCCTGGTTTGTTATTTGTCGTTTGTTGATTGTTGTGTGTTGGTTATTGATACTCTATTGCTTGTGTGTATAGCCCAGTAGATGGGAGGATTGCCTTACTGAGTGTTTATAAAATACTCATGCATTGCATATGTGTTTGTGGTGCAGGTAAAGGCAATGTGTGACCGTGGAATCAAGGCAATGAAGAGGAGGATGTTCTAGTGGTTCGCTTGGTTGTCTAGCTTCTGTTAGGTTGCTAGAGTTGAGTCCTAGAATATTGCTTAGGATTGTTGGTTCACTGGTTTATGTTGTTTGGATCATTAGTTTATGATTGGAATTAATACTAGATATTATTCTATTGGTTATTATATTTATTTGATATTATTTATTGGTTATTGGTATTGTTATTCCGCTGTTGGTTGTGATTGTGGTTAGGTGGCTAGTGGGTATGGGACCACTAGTTATAGTTAATTTATTATATTATATTTATTATTATTTATTTTTTTTAGAAAAGGTTGGTCGTTTCAGGGGACCAAGGTTCGAGGAACGCCTGGCGCACCAATAACCTACTTTGGATTTGGATATCCACAGTGATGGGTTAGGATCGATGCCCTGCAGAGCCAGCTTAGTGTCCGTTGGGACGGCTAGCGGGGGGCTAGCAGGGTCTACGGACGGTCCGTTGGGGCAACTAGCGGTGGGCTAGTGGAGTCCATGGGACGGTTGTTACAGTTATAATAAATATTTAAAACATATATATATATATATATATATATATATATATATTATTGCATAGAGTCACAAAATTTAGCCCATTTTTTTCTTTGATTGTAGCCCTCGAAAAGTTAGCGACGGCCATGAGTCATGGCTCGTAAACAATTAAAACAGAAATTTACTTATGTGTTTAACTAACAAGGTACGATTGTGTGAATCATTTTAAGAAAAATTAAAATAGAAATAAAATAGAAATAATTATAATATTGTATTGAGTATCACAAATTATTTTATCTCAAGAGTACTTTTTTTTTAAGGTATATCAAGAATATCATGATCATCCACCTCCATCGGTTACAGTAGGGAAACACCGGTTCTTTTGGAAACTCTCCCCAAATGATTTGAAAGGACCGACCATTTTTTTATATAATAAATAATTAAACTACAGCTAGTGGTCCCATACCCACTAGCCACCTAACCACAATCACAATCAACAGAGGAATAACAATACCAATATCCAATAGTAATCCAATAATAAACCAATAGTATAACATAAACAATATCCAATAACCAAACATCCGGAAACATGAAACCAGCAACCTAGCAATGTTTCTAATGACCCAACTCTAGCAACCTAGCAATGCTAGACAACATCAAACCGAGTCCCTAGAATATCCTCCTCTTCATTGCCTTGATTCCATGATCACACTTTGCCTTTACCTGGACCACAAACACATATTGCAATGCATCAGTATTTTATAAACACTCAGTAAGGCAATCCTCCCATCTACTGGGCTATACACACAAGCAATAGAGTCATCTCTAACCATCATCAACAACCAATCAACAAACCAGGAGTCTGCATCGACCGACACCAACATGCATCGACCGATACCAAATGGAGGTTGCGTCGACCGACGCAAGATCTGTGTTGACCGATGCAAGGTTAACTTGCATCGACCGATGCTCCCAATGCATCGACCTACGCATGCTTGACATAACACGAAACCCTAGAGTTTACGCGCTGTACTCGCATCTGCATCGACCGACGCACAATGTGCATCGACCGATGCAATGCTGAGCATCGTTTTCCTCCGAAGCTTCTTGCTGGATCTTCGTTCCTACAACCACAAAACTTGATCTCAAGCCACAAGAAAGCTTCCTAATGTCCATAGCAACAATCTAACAAGTCTAACATCACACAACAAGCAGATTAAAGAGTTCTCTAGCTTAGATAAGCCATGGTCCTGTTCTTACCTTTGCCAAGAAGAATCTGAACCTAAACACAAGAAGAAAACGCTTCTAGGAAGCTCCCACGATGATCCCAGCTACAAATCTCACCAAGAAACGTCACCAACCTCCAAGAATCTCCCAAAAACGCTCAAAAACTCTCACAAAGCTTTTTCTCTCTTTCTATTTCTCAAAAATGGCCACCACCAAACAAAGGAGACAAAAATCGTGTTAAGGGTTTTTTCTTCACCCAAAACGCAGCGTTTGACTTAAGTCAAAACGCAGGAACTTGACCTTGCATCGACCGATGCACACTTTGCATCGACCGATGCAACTCCCAAACCGGGATTTCGGTTCACGGATGTTACAATTCTCCCCCACCAATCTAGATTCATCCTCGAATCTCGAACAACCATCAGCCAAGGACTCCCATGCGGCCGTCTCCACGGCCCGCACTCCTCCGACCGATCTACAGAAGGTCACCTCTAGGCGATAAACTCACGCTCCAGGCATTATATGCTCTCGACTTTTTGGACTTTCCTTTACTCATAGGCCTAAACCTTGAGTTTTTATTGGCTCCTTATCAGACCTAAGTCTGTATGCCAATGTTGGCTCCTCATCAGGCCTAAACCCGCATGCCATAAAATATATAAGGAAAAATCCAAAACTCGTCTCTCGGGTTGCCACCCTACAGCGCGCCCCTGGATCGTCATCCAAAGTCGATATACCCACCATATTCCCAAGCCACAAAGTCTCTGAATATGGCAGTACTAGGAGAACCTAAGTCCTCCAAGAGTCGCGAGCAAACAATTCTGAACACGTCTGAGTCCTATCCCTATCCAGGTTTCCTTCCCGTGCCTCGTGTAAAACATCTCAATGTCCTACCAACCACATATCCCCTCACTGGAATACCTCATGACCACACAAGGATCATATACCTGCCTCAAGGACCGCCACCAAGGCCGAACAAAATATCCTAAAGAGGACCGCGNAAGCTAGAGGACTCTTTAATATGTTTGTTGTGTGATGTTAGACCTGTTATTTCGTTGCTATGGACGNCGATCGATGCAGTTGGAGCATCGGTCGATGCTAACTCAATTCTCTGCGTTTTGACTTAAGTCAAACGCTGCATTTTTGGTGAAGGAAAAACCCTTAACGCGAGTTCTTGTCTCATTCGTGGGTGGTGGCCGTTTTTGAGAGAAACGAAAGGAGAGAAAAAGTTATTGAGAGTTCTTGGTGATTTCTGGAGATTTGTGGCGTTTCTTGGTGAGATCTGTAGCTGATCGTTGTAGGAGCTTCCTAGAGGCTTGTTCTTGTTTGTTAGAGGTTCAGATTCTGCTGTGGCAAAGGTAAGTGCATGACCATGGCTTATCTAAGCTAGAGGACTCTTTAATATGTTTGTTGTGTGATGTTAGACTTGTTATTTCGTTGCTATGGACGTTAGGAAGCTTTCTTGTGGCTTGGGATCGAGGTTTATGGTTGTAGGAACGAAGATCCGGCGAGAAGCTTCGGGGAAAACACGGTGCTCGACGTTGCGTCTATCGATGCATAAAACTCTAGGGTTTTCATGTTACGTCGAGCATGCGTCGGTCGATGCGGATTGGGTATCGGTCGATGCAAGTTACACTTGCATCAGTCGATGCAGCTTCTGTGTCGATCGATGCTTCCCCATTTGGCATCGGTCGATGCATGTTGGCGTCGGTCGATGCTGAGTCCTGGTTTGTTATTTGTCGTTTGTTGATTGTTGTGTGTTGGTTATTGATACTCTATTGCTTGTGTGTATAGCCCAGTAGATGGGAGGATTGCCTTACTGAGTGTTTATAAAATACTCATGC
>NC_025699.1:22246557-22246999 GCF_000633955.1 Camelina sativa
ATCAGTATTTTATAAACACTCAGTAAGGCAATCCTCCCATCTACTGGGCTATACACACAAGCAATAGAGTCATCTCTAACCATCATCAACAACCAATCAACAAACCAGGAGTCTGCATCGACCGACACCAACATGCATCGACCGATACCAAATGGAGGTTGCGTCGACCGACGCAAGATCTGTGTTGACCGATGCAAGGTTAACTTGCATCGACCGATGCTCCCAATGCATCGACCTACGCATGCTTGACATAACACGAAACCCTAGAGTTTACGCGCTGTANAGAGGACCGCCACCAAGGCCTCTCGTCCCGAAGGACCGTCACAAAGACCTTCTGTCCCGAAGGACCGTCACAAAGACACTACGGCTAAACAGCCCGCCACAAACGCCATGCAATTGGCTAAACAGCCCGCCATAAAGGCCACACACGGCTAAACAGCCC
>NC_025699.1:22247813-22248904 GCF_000633955.1 Camelina sativa
GGATCTTCGTTCCTACAACCACAAAACTTGATCTCAAGCCACAAGAAAGCTTCCTAATGTCCATAGCAACAATCTAACAAGTCTAACATCACACAACAAGCAGATTAAAGAGTTCTCTAGCTTAGATAAGCCATGGTCCTGTTCTTACCTTTGCCAAGAAGAATCTGAACCTAAACACAAGAAGAAAACGCTTCTAGGAAGCTCCCACGATGATCCCAGCTACAAATCTCACCAAGAAACGTCACCAACCTCCAAGAATCTCCCAAAAACGCTCAAAAACTCTCACAAAGCTTTTTCTCTCTTTCTATTTCTCAAAAATGGCCACCACCAAACAAAGGAGACAAAAATCGTGTTAAGGGTTTTTTCTTCACCCAAAACGCAGCGTTTGACTTAAGTCAAAACGCAGGAACTTGACCTTGCATCGACCGATGCACACTTTGCATCGACCGATGCAACTCCCAAACCGGGATTTCGGTTCACGGATGTTACAATTCTCCCCCACCAATCTAGATTCATCCTCGAATCTCGAACAACCATCAGCCAAGGACTCCCATGCGACCGTCTCCACGGCCCGCACTCCTCTGACCGATCTACAGAAGGTCACCTCTAGGCGATAAACTCACGCTCCAGGCATTATATGCTCTTGACTTTTTGGACTTTCCTTTACTCATAGGCCTAAACCTTGAGTTTTTATTGGCTCCTTATCAGACCTAAGTCTGTATGCCAATGTTGGCTCCTCATCGGGCCTAAACCCGCATGCCATAAAATATATAAGGAAAAATCAAAAACTCGTCTCTCGGGTTGCCACCCTACAGCGCGCCCCTGGATCGTCATCCGAAGTCGATATACCCACCATATTCCCAAGCCACAAAGTCTCTGAATATGGCAGTACTAGGAGAACCTAAGTCCTCCAAGAGTCGCGAGCAAACAATTCTAAACACGTCTGAGTCCTATCCCTATCCAGGTTTCCTTCCCGTGGCTCGCGTAAAACATCTCAATGTCCTACCAACAACATATCCCCTCACTGGAATACCTCATGACCACACAAGGATCATATACATGCCACAAGGGCTGCCACCAAGGCCAAACAA
>NC_025699.1:22249012-22258729 GCF_000633955.1 Camelina sativa
CAAAGACCATCTGTCCCGAAGGACCGTCACAAAGACACTATGGCTAAACAGCCCGCCACAAACGCCACGCAATTGGCTAAACAGCCCGCCATAAAGGCCACACACGGCTAAACAGCCCGCCACAAAGGCCAAACACAACTAAACAGCCCGCCACAAAGGCCACACAATGTTTAAAAAGACTGCCATACACGGGCACACTAACTCGAAAGTCCGCCACTAAGGCCACACACAAGACCCTCAAAGGCTCTCCACCACTAAAATGGACAAATTCTAACTCCCTTAAAACTTTTCATATCTAGAACTTTCCATTTTTGGAAACTTTCCACTTTTGGAAACTTCTATTTCAAGAAACTTTCCTCCAAAAACCCCGCCTCACGGAAACTTTGTACCCCAAGCACCACCTCATCTTTTTACGGAGTTGCACAACCAACCACCCCAAGCGACCGAGTAAACAAGAGAGATGGGCTGGAATACTCCATTCCCGCTCCAGCCACGGATTACAGATGCGACCAGGCTAAACAAGCTCAAGTCGCGGCTTGCTTCTCATACCACTTCTTGAACCTTGCTTTCATCTTCGCCTCATGCTCCCAAGTCTGCTCCTCAACACCATCACAGTCCCACAGGACTCTCATCAAAGGAATCTTTTTCTTCCGAAGTTCCTTGATCCTCCTCTCGAGAACCCTCACTGGTCTCGCCTCCAATGTCATGTTAGGCTGAAGATCCTCAGGAATCTTAGCCAACACCTGCTCACCCTCACGGAGACACTTCCGCAACATAGACACATGGAAAACCTTATGGAATGCACGCATAACCTCACGTAACTCCGGTCTATATACCTCAGACTCAACTTAGTATCTTATAATGACCTGTTCGGACCCCACAACATGGCCATCTTGAGGTACACTCTGTCTCCTACCTGAAACTCAAGATCTCTCCTCCTCCTATCAGCATAACTCCTCTGCCTATCCTGAGCCTCCTTCATGTTCAGCTTTAGAACCTGAATCTTCTCTAAGGTCTCCTGAACAAAAGTAGCACCAAACATGCTCCTCTTCCCCACCTGAGTCCAGCATAATGGTGTACGACATGGTCTCCCATACAAAGCCTCATAAGGATCCATCTTAATACTCGCCTGATAACTGTTGTTGTAAGCAAACTCTACCAGGTTCAGGTGATCTGCCCAATGGCCACCCTAATCCAACACACACATCCTCAGCAAATCCTCCAGCGTCTGGATCGTCCTCTCTGACTGTCCATCAGTCTGGGGATGATAAGCTGTACTCATATGCACCTTAGTGCCCATCTCTGCCTGAAATGCCTTCCAGAACACCGAAGTGAACTTAGAATCCCTATCAGACACAATGCTCGCTGGCACCCCATGCAACCTGACTATCTCCCTCACATACTTCTTAGCCAAGACCGCTGCTCCATCAGTCTTCTTAATGGCCAGAAAATGTGCTGACTTAGTCAACCGGTCCACAATGACCCAAATAGCATCAAAGGTCCGTGACACTGGCAATCCTACCACAAAATCCATGGTGATCATATCCCACTTCCACTCAGGAATGGGTAAACTCTTCAGTAACCCGCCAGGAACCTGATGCTCAGCCTTCACTAGCTGACACACATCTCACCTCGAAACCCAACTAACCAAATCCTTCTTCATCCCGATCCAATGATAGTACCTCTTGAGATCACGGTACATCTTAGTCGCTCACGGTTCAACATATTCAATGGGCCGTCCGTACAGTNTCAGGTGATCTGCCCAATGGCCACCCTAATCCAACACACACATCCTCAGAGTGTCCACCTATCTAGGGATGATAAGCTGTACTCATATGAACCTTCGTGCCCATCTCTGCCTGAAATGCCTTCTAGAACACCGAAGTGAACTTAGAATCCCTGTCAGACACAATGCTCGCTCGCACCCCATGCAATCTGNTTGAAGTCAAACACGAGTAAAGCCCTTGAAGAAGAAGCCTTAAGTCTCAACAAAAATATCTAGATCCTTCCTTCCTTAGCTGTTGGAGATCTCAAGCAAGTGGGCGCCTAAAAGAGTCACATGTTGACTTAAGGAAGGAAGGTCACTATCAAGCTATGGAAATCGTGTATAGGATCTTGTAGGAATATGCTTATTCTCTTGTCTATAATTAGGATGTAACNGTAACCCGCCAGGAACCTGATGCTCAGCCTTCACAAGCTGACACACATCTCACCTCGAAACCCAACTAACCACATCCTTCTTCATCCCGATCCAATGATAGTACCTCTTGAGATCACGGTACATCTTAGTCGCTCACGGTACAACACATTCAATGGGCCGTCCGTACAGTTGAGAGATGAAGTGAGTCCAGCCCTAGAAGTCAAACACGAGTAAAGCCCTTGACGAAGAAGCCTTAAGTCTCAACAAAAATATCTAGATCCTTCCTTCCTTAGCCGTTGGAGATCTCAAGCAAGTGGGCGCCTAAAAGAGTCACATGTTGACTTAAGGAAGGAAGGTCACTATCAAGCTATGTAAATCGTGTATAGGATCTTGTAGGAATATGCTTATTCTCTTGTCTATAATTAGGATGTAATAGGATTCATTTTAAGTAAGAAGTTTTTTTCTTCTTCTACACTTTTATCTCTTACACTCTCTCTCTCTTATACTCTCTCTCGATCATACTCAAACTCTCTTCTTCTACACACTTGATCATCTTACTCTCTTTGTTTCGAGTTTTATATGGTATCAGAGCCTCATTGTTCCTAGTTACAAATCCTTCACTATTCACAAAATTCCGCTCTTTCTTTATCTTCGTTTTCATTGTAATCTCAAAATTTGATCCTGTTTATCCGTTGGGTAATACTATTGACCGGTGGACAAAACTCCATGGAAGGCACCAAGACCTTGATTGTTCCAGTTAGTCTCAAAGGAGAGAACTACTTGTTGTGGGCAAGGACCACGAAGACGGCACTATACGGCCGAGGGCTTTGGACCCATATTACCACGAGTGAGGCTCCCAAGGAAGAGCCTACTAAAGACGGCAAAGAAGTGGTCACAAGTGGTGAAGACAAATGGTTTCAAGAAGACCAAAGTTTTCTTGCTATCATACAAAACTCTCTTGACGCTCCAATAGTCGAAGCCTACTCATATTGCGAGACGGCTAAAGATCTATGGGACACATTACAAAATGTGTTCGGTAACACCACAAATTTAAACCGAGTCTTTGAGATCAAGCGGGCCATTAACAACCTAAGCCAAGAAGACATGGAGTTCACCAAACACTTTGGGAAGTTTCTGTCTCATTGGGCTGAGCTTGAGATGCTTAGACCGGCTACCCTTGATCCGGCCATCTTGAACAAGAGGCGTGAGCAAGACAAGGTGTTCGGCCTCCTTCTCACATTGAATCCATCCTACAACGACCTCATCAAGCATATCTTGAGGTCGGACAAGCTTCCTAGCCTAGAGGACGTGTGTAGCCAGATTCAAAAGGAGCACGGCTCCATGGGGCTGTTTGGAAGCAAGGGGGAGCTTGTAACCGCTAACAAGGCTGAAGTGGCGACTGCAAACAAGAGCTACTATCGAGGTGACAACAAGAACCCTCCAGTGTGCAATCATTGCAAGAAGCCGGGTCATTTCAAGAATCAGTGTTGGATTCTTCACCCACATCTTCGAGCCAACCGGTCGATGAACAACCGTGGAGCACCAAGAGCACATCAAGCGACCATGGAGCCGCCGAGTGCAGAGCCAAATCAGCATTNCAGTTAGTCTCAAAGGAGAGAACTACTTGTTGTGGGCAAGGACCACGAAGACGGCACTATACGGCCGAGGGCTTTGGACCCATATTACCACGAGTGAGGCTCCCAAGGAAGAGCCTACTAAAGACGGCAAAGAAGTGGTCACAAGTGGTGAAGACAAATGGTTTCAAGAAGACCAAAGTTTTCTTGCTATCATACAAAACTCTCTTGACGCTCCAATAGTCGAAGCCTACTCATATTGCGAGACGGCTAAAGATCTATGGGACACATTACAAAATGTGTTCGGTAACACCACAAATTTAAACCGAGTCTTTGAGATCAAGCGGGCCATTAACAACCTAAGCCAAGAAGACATGGAGTTCACCAAACACTTTGGGAAGTTTCTGTCTCATTGGGCTGAGCTTGAGATGCTTAGACCGGCTACCCTTGATCCGGCCATCTTGAACAAGAGGCGTGAGCAAGACAAGGTGTTCGGCCTCCTTCTCACATTGAATCCGTCCTACAACGACCTCATCAAGCATATCTTGAGGTCGGACAAGCTTCCTAGCCTAGAGGACGTGTGTAGCCAGATTCAAAAGGAGCACGGCTCCATGGGGCTGTTTGGAAGCAAGGGGGAGCTTGTAACCGCTAACAAGGCTGAAGTGGCGACTGCAAACAAGGGCTACTATCGAGGTGACAACAAGAACCCTCCAGTGTGCAATCATTGCAAGAAGCCGGGTCATTTCAAGAATCAGTGTTGGATTCTTCACCCACATCTTCGAGCCAACCGGTCGATGAACAACCGTGGAGCACCAAGAGCACATCAAGCGACCATGGAGCCGCCGAGTGCAGAGCCAAATCAGCATTCTCGGATGTGAACGGAACCGCCCTGGCCGCCAACTCTGACCTAGTGAGGAAGTCTGACCTTGATGCTCTCATTAAAGCACTCAAAGAAAACTCTNCGGCTAAAGATCTATGGGACACATTACAAAATGTGTTCGGTAACACCACAAATTTAAACCGAGTCTTTGAGATCAAGCGGGCCATTAACAACCTAAGCCAAGAAGACATGGAGTTCACCAAACACTTTGGGAAGTTTCTGTCTCATTGGGCTGAGCTTGAGATGCTTAGACCGGCTACCCTTGATCCGGCCATCTTGAACAAGAGGCGTGAGCAAGACAAGGTGTTCGGCCTCCTTCTCACATTGAATCCGTCCTACAACGACCTCATCAAGCATATCTTGAGGTCGGACAAGCTTCCTAGCCTAGAGGACGTGTGTAGCCAGATTCAAAAGGCGCACGGCTCCATGGGGCTGTTTGGAAGCAAGGGGGAGCTTGTAACCGCTAACAAGGCTGAAGTGGCGACTGCAAACAAGAGCTACTATCGAGGTGACAACAAGAACCCTCCAGTGTGCAATCATTGCAAGAAGCCGGGTCATTTCAAGAATCAGTGTTGGATTCTTCACCCACATCTTCGAGCCAACCGGTCGATGAACAACCGTGGAGCACCAAAAGCACATCAAGCGACCATGGAGCCGCCGAGTGCAGAGCCAAATCAGCATTCTCGGATGTGAAGGGAACCGCCCTGGCCGCCAACTCTGACCTAGTGAGGAAGTCTGACCTTGATGCTCTCATTAAAGCACTCAAAGAAAACTCCGGTAACTCTTATCTTGCTTTAATTCAAACTAAACCGCTTATAGTTGATTCCGGAGCCTCGCATCATATGATTAGTGACTCTAGGCTGATTAGCGAAATTAAACCGGCCAATGGAAATGTGATTATAGCTAATGGTGATAGAGTTCCAGTTAAAGGAATTGGTAATCTAAAGTTATTTGATAAGACAACTAAAGCGTTTTATATGCCTAGCTTTACATCAAACTTACTCTCGATTAAACGAGCCACTACCGATTTAAACTGTTATGCTATCTTTGGTCCTAACAATGTGCATTTTCAGGATATTGAGACCAGTCAAGTTCTTGGACAAGGAGGTTCCAAGGGTGACTTATATGTTCTTGAAGACTTAAATCTATCTTCCTCTAATGCATCTTGTTTTAGTTATGTTTCTATTAAAGTAAACAATGCTATATGGCATGCTAGATTAGGACATCCTCTCTCTCGTGCCTTAGAGATTATGTTTCCAAGTATTTCTTTTAAAAACAATGAATGTGAGGCTTGTATACTTGGTAAACATTGCAAAACTGTTTTCCCAAAGTCTTTAACTATTTATGAGAATTGTTTTGATTTGGTTCATTGGGATGTGTGGACTTCTCCATGTTTGTCTAGAGAAAATCAAAAATATTTTGTCACTTTTATTGATGAAAAGTCTAAATATACTTGGTTAACACATTCAATGGGCCGTCCGTACAGATGAGAGATGAAGTGAGTCCAGCCCTTGAAGTCAAACACGCGTAAAGCCCTTGAAGAAGANCAGTCAAGTTCTTGGACAAGGAGGTTCCAAGGGTGACTTATATGTTCTTGAAGACTTAAATCTATCTTCCTCTAATGCATCTTGTTTTAGTTATGTTTCTATTAAAGTAAACAATGCTATATGGCATGCTAGATTAGGACATCCTCTCTCTCGTGCCTTAGAGATTATGTTTCCAAGTATTTCTTTTAAAAACAATGAATGTGAGGCTTGTATACTTGGTAAACATTGCAAAACTGTTTTCCCAAAGTCTTTAACTATTTATGAGAATTGTTTTGATTTGGTTCATTGGGATGTGTGGACTTCTCCATGTTTGTCTAGAGAAAATCAAAAATATTTTGTCACTTTTATTGATGAAAAGTCTAAATATACTTGGTTAACACATTCAATGGGCCGTCCGTACAGATGAGAGATGAAGTGAGTCCAGCCCTTGAAGTCAAACACGCGTAAAGCCCTTGAAGAAGAAGCCTTAAGTCTCACCAAAAATATCTAGATCCTTCCTTCCTTAGCCGTTGGAGATCTCAAGCAAGTGGGCGCCTAGAAGAGTCACATGTTGACTTAAGGAAGGAAGGTCACTATCAAGCTATGTAAATCGTGTATAGGATCTTGTAGGAATATGCTTATTTCCTTGTCTATAATTAGAATGTAACTAGGATTCGCTTTAAGTAAGAAGTTCTTTTCTTCTTCTACACTTTTATCTCTTACACTCTCTCTCTCTCTCTCTCTCGTATACTCTCTCTCGATCACACTCAAACTCTCTTCTTCTACACACTTGATCATCTTACTCTCTTTGTTTCTAATCTTACATCCTTAACGCTTTCAAAGCCCTCCTCACGCTCCTGTGACCACACAAAAGTAACATCCTTCCCAGTCAACTTAGTCATAGGGCGTGCTCTACTTGCAAAACCCTGCACAAACCTCCTGTAGTAACCTGCCAATGGAAATTGATGATTAGGGTGCTTAGTGGTATTTAGACTTGTTCTTAATGCATGCTTGCCTTGTGATTATCTTTGGAAATTGTTGATTATCACTTGTTTAGCATAGGATCTTTATCATGAAAGTGAATTGATTTGCATAAGTGTTCTTAGCCATAGGATTGTTCTTGATTGTTGCTTAGACATTTAGGATTGATTAGCTATCTCCCAAGTCAATTACCTTGCCCAAGGTTCTCTTGTTTATTCTTGATTTTCAGTATTGTTGCTAGTTGTGTTCTATTGCCTTGAGTTTGCAAAGTCTTGTTTCCTTTCGTTAAATCATTTTGTTAGTTAAGTTTGAGACAAAAGAACTTTTCCTGTTTAAGAATAGATTAAGCATCTTTGTGTATTCTTGGTGTGTTGGTTAATGCAAATTGTGGATTGATAAAATAATTGAAGTAAAAGTACTACATCAATTTGGCGCTGTTGCCCATTTGCATTCAATTTGACCATTAGGATTTCAACTTTGCCTGAGCCTATTCATTTCTTTTACATTGTTACTTACTTAGTTTGCATTGGTGTTTTGAATTCTCTTTTGCAAGGTCTATGAACTTGAGAAGTCAAGGCCAAGCCAACTTATTTGAGCCTGTTGACGACATTCCCCATCTTGAAAGAGAGAACCGCTGTTTAGCCCGCCAAGCTATGGATAACAATCCTCCTCCTGCTGCTGGTCATAGTGGAAATGATCAACACAATGCAAACCAAGCTCCTCTCCATCCTCCGAGAAAACCACGATTCATTGGAGCTTTTGATCAACCAAACATTCATGGGAACCGCCAAGGAATTAGAGCACCTGCTATTGAGAACAATAACTATGAGATCAAGTCAAGTCTTATCAACATGGTGGAGAGCTCAAAGTTTCCTGGTTTGCCTATGCAAGACCCTCTTGACCACTTGGATCAGTTTGATATGATGTGTGGGACAGTAAAAATCAATGGTATCTCTGAAGATGCATTCAAACTCCGCCTATTTCCGTTTTCTCTTGGAGATAGAGCTAGGACTTGGGAGAAGAACCTGCCAATGGGATCAATCACCTCTTGGGATCAATGCAAGAGAGCTTTCCTATCCAAGTTTTTCTCTACTACAAGAACAGCAAGGTTGAGGAATGAAATATCAAGCTTTGCTCAAAAGGGAAATGAGAGTTTTTGTGAAGCATGGGAGAGGTTCAAGGGCTATACTAGGCAATGTCCTCATCATGGTTTCTCCATGGAGTCTCTTCTCAGCACATTATACAGAGGGGTGCTACCAAAGATAAGGATGTTGCTTGACACAGCAAGTAATGGTAACTCTCTTGGCCAAGATGTTGATGTTGGTATGACTTTGGTGGAGAATCTTGCTCAAAGTGCTGGCAACTATGGGGAGGATTATGATCGAACTACAAGGGATCATTCTGATATGAATGAGCATCACCGCAAGGAGATCAAAGCATTGAATGACAAGATGGATAGGATGATTCTTGCCACTCAAAAGCCAGTCCACTTTGTTACAAAGAGTGATGTCTATCAAGGGTATCAAGAGGGAATGGAAGCTTGTGTTGAGGGACAAGAAGAGGTCAACTATGTGGGTGGACAAGGGTATAACAAGTTCAATGCCAATTACCGCAACCACCCTAACCTCTCTTACCGNAGAAGTCAAGGCCAAGCCAACTTATTTGAGCCTGTTGACGACATTCCCCGTCTTGAAAGAGAGAACCGCCGTTTAGCCCGCCAAGCTATGGATAACAATCCTCCTCCTGCTGCTGGTCATATAGGAAATGATCAACACAATGCAAACCAAGCTCCTCTCCATCCTCCANAAATGAATGCACCACATCCTCAAGGTCAAGTAGATGACACAACTGCTCTACTTAGACAAATCCTTGAAGGACAAGGGAGAGGAGCCATTGAACTTGCTACACAAATGAAAGCTATGCACCAAAAGGTTGACAATGTCTATGGTGAGTTAAATGCTAAGTTTGAAACGTTACAAACACAAGTCCAAGGACAAGCTTCTTCATCATCAACAAGACAAATGGGTTCTTTACCATGGAAACCTGAACCAAAACCCAAAGAGTTCATCAATGCCATCATGTTGAGAAGTGGTAAGCAACTACCAACTAATGAGCTCAATAGGGACATTGAGCCTAAAGGAGGGGAGGTAGTGGTTGAAATTGAGGTTGAAGATGAGTTGATATTGAAAGACTTGGGTAAAGACGAAGAAGCTGAAGGAGTTGTGGTTGACAAAGGGAAGAGTAAAGTGGTTGAGGAACCAAAGCAAGACAAGGTCATTGATGAAGTTTCCAAGAAAAATAAAGGTGTTTCCAAAGAAACTCTATTTGTGCCTCCACCATATGAACCAAGATTGCCATTTCCTGGACAGTTCAAGAAGCAACAAGTGGACAAGTATAGAGCCATGTTTGATGCACAAATGAAGGATGTTGCTATCACAATGCCTATCATCGATGCATTCTTTTTGAACCCATCATACAGCAAGTTCCTCAAGGATGCAGTTTTGGAGAAGAAGAAAGTTCTACAAGGAAAGGTTATCTTGACTCATGAGTGTAGTGCTATTATTCAAAACAAGGTGGTAGCAAAGAAGCTTGAAGATTCTGGTAGCTTCACTCTCC
>NC_025699.1:22259246-22261948 GCF_000633955.1 Camelina sativa
CATCATGTTGAGAAGTGGTAAGCAACTACCAACTAATGAGCTCAATAGGGACATTGAGCCTAAAGGAGGGGAGGTAGTGGTTGAAATTGAGGTTGAAGATGAGTTGATATTGAAAGACTTGGGTAAAGACGAAGAAGCTGAAGGAGTTGTGGTTGACAAAGGGAAGAGTAAAGTGGTTGAGGAACCAAAGCAAGACAAGGTCATTGATGAAGTTTCCAAGAAAAATAAAGGTGTTTCCAAAGAAACTCTATTTGTGCCTCCACCATATGAACCAAGATTGCCATTTCCTGGACAGTTCAAGAAGCAACAAGTGGACAAGTATAGAGCCATGTTTGATGCACAAATGAAGGATGTTGCTATCACAATGCCTATCATCGATGCATTCTTTTTGAACCCATCATACAGCAAGTTCCTCAAGGATGCAGTTTTGGAGAAGAAGAAAGTTCTACAAGGAAAGGTTATCTTGACTCATGAGTGTAGTGCTATTATTCAAAACAAGGTGGTAGCAAAGAAGCTTGAAGATTCTGGTAGCTTCACTCTCCCTTGTACATTGGGACTTCTATTTTTTGGCAATTGTTTATGTGATCTGGGGTCTAGTGTGAGCTTGATGCCTCTCTCAGTTGCAAAAAGATTGGGTTTCACACACTACAAGAAGTGTATGATCACCCTTGTTCTTGCTGATAGGTCAGTTAGAACACCAGTTGGAGTACTTGAAGATCTACCAGTGATGATTGGTCATTTTGAGATCCCAACCGATTTTGTTGTGCTTGAAATGGATGAAGAACCAAAGGATCCACTCATCTTGGGGAGACCATTCTTAAGGACAGCAGGAACAATGATTGATGTGAAGAGTGGGACAATTCAGTTAAATTTGGGAAAGGAAGCTTTGACTTTTGACATCAACAAAGTGATGAGGAAGCCTACAATTGATGGTCAAGTTTTCTACATTGAAAAGATGGAAGCTTTAGCTGATGAGCTTTTGGAGGAATTGGCTATAGAAGATGAGCTCCAAAGCACTTTGCCAGTTAAACAAGGAGAGTTTGGTTTACTAAGGGAAGATAGTGAAGGTTATGAAAAGATCCTTGACTCTCAAAAGCCTTCTAAAGATGGTGGAAGCTTCCTTGAGTTAAAAGAGCAAGTGGTGTGTTCAGTTGAAGTAGATTCAAATGAAGATTGGAGTGAGCTTAAGGCACCCAAGATTGAACTCAAACCACTCCCTAAGGGGCCAAGGTATGTTTTTCTAGGTAAAAACTCTACTTACCCTGTCATTATCAATGAGGAACTTAGTGAACAAGAAACTGTTACTCTTCTAGGTGAATTAAAAGAGTATAGGAGAGCTATTGGTTATTCACTTGATGATATTAAAGGAATTTCTGAAACTCTTTGCATGTATAGAATTCATTTAGATGATGAATCAATGACTTCCATTGATCCACAAAGAAGGTTAAACCCTAACTTAAGAGATGTGGTGAGGAAAGAGATTCTTAAACTCCTTGATGCTGGTATCATATATCCTATATCAGATAGTACATGGGTTTCACCTATACATGTGGTGCCAAAGAAAGGAGGAGTTACAGTTGTTAAGAATGATAAAGATGAGTTGATTCTTACTAGAACTATAACTGGTTATAGAATGTGTATTGATTATAGGGGACAGGAGACTCAATGTTGCTTCTAGAAAATATCATTTTCCTTTACCATTTATTGATCAAATGTTAGAGAGGCTTGCTAGTCATACTCATTATTGCTTTCTTGATGGTTATTCTGGTTTCTTTCAAATCCCCATACATCCTAATGATCAAGAAAATACTACTTTCACATGTCCTTATGGTACTTTTGCTTATAGAAGGATGCCATTTGGATTGTGTAATGCTCCAGCTACTTTCCAAAGATGCATGATGTCAATTTTTTCTGATCTCATTGAGGATGTTGTGGAGGTTTTCATGGATGACTTCTCTGTCTATGGAAATTCTTTTTGTGGTTGTCTTTCTAATTTTTGCAGGGTCTTAAAGAGGTGTGAGGAAACAAATCTGGTCTTGAACTGGGAGAAATGTCACTTCATGGTGAAGGAAGGAATTGTTTTGGGTCATAAGATTTCTGAGAAACGCATTGAAGTTGATAGAGTTAACATTGATGTGATGACCAACCTAGCGCCTCCAAATTCTGTAAAGGGAATAAGGAGCTTTTTGGGCCATGCTGGATTCTATAGAAGGTTCATTAAAGACTTCTCAAAGATTGCTAGACCTCTTACAAGACTGCTATGTAAGGAAGTTGAATTTGAGTTTAATGAGGAGTGTCTTCAAGCTTTCAAGAAGATAAAGGAAGAGTTGGTTAGTGCTCCAATAGTTCAAGCTCCAGATTGGAATTTGCCATTTGAAATCATGTGTGATGCTAGTGACTATGCAGTTGGAGCAGTGCTTGGTCAAAGAAAAGACAAGAGGCTACATGTTATATACTATGCAAGTAGAACCTTGGATGAATCCCAAATCAAGTATGCTACAACAAAAAAAGAGCTCCTAGCTATTGTCTTTGCATTTGAAAAGTTTAGGCAATACATGGTGGGTTCAAAAGTGGTTGTTCACACTGATCATGCAGCATTGAGATATCTTTTAGCAAAGAAGGATGCTAAGCCAAGGCTGTTGAGATGGATATTGCTACTTCAAGAGTTTGATTTGGTGATTAAAGACAAGAAGGGCATTGAG
>NC_025699.1:22263011-22265830 GCF_000633955.1 Camelina sativa
TCATTATTGCTTTCTTGATGGTTATTCTGGTTTCTTTCAAATCCCCATACATCCTAATGATCAAGAAAAGACTACTTTCACATGTCCTTATGGTACTTTTGCTTATAGAAGGATGCCATTTGGATTGTGTAATGCTCCAGCTACTTTCCAAAGATGCATGATGTCAATTTTTTCTGATCTCATTGAGGATGTTGTGGAGGTTTTCATGGATGACTTCTCTGTCTATGGAGATTCTTTTTGTGGTTGTCTTTCTAATTTGTGCAGGGTCTTAAAGAGGTGTGAGGAAACAAATCTGGTCTTGAACTGGGAGAAATGTCACTTCATGGTGAAGGAAGGAATTGTTTTGGGTCATAAGATTTCTGAGAAACGCATTGAAGTTGATAAAGTTAACATTGATGTGATGACCAACCTAGCGCCTCCAAATTCTGTAAAGGGAATAAGAAGCTTTTTGGGCCATGCTGGATTCTATAGAAGGTTCATTAAAGACTTCTCAAAGATTGCTAGACCTCTTACAAGACTGCTGTGTAAGGAAGTTGAATTTGAGTTTAATGAGGAGTGTCTTCAAGCTTTCAAGAAGATAAAGGAAGAGTTGGTTAGTGCTCCAATAGTTCAAGCTCCAGATTGGAATTTGCCATTTGAAATCATGTGTGATGCTAGTGACTATGCAGTTGGAGCAGTGCTTGGTCAAAGAAAAGACAAGAGGCTACATGTTATATACTATGCAAGTAGAACCTTGGATGAATCCCAAATCAAGTATGCTACAACAAAAAAAGAGCTCCTAGCTATTGTCTTTGCATTTGAAAAGTTTAGGCAATACTTGGTGGGTTCAAAAGTGGTTGTTCACACTGATCATGCAGCATTGAGATATCTTTTAGCAAAGAAGGATGCTAAGCCAAGGCTGTTGAGATGGATATTGCTACTTCAAGAGTTTGATTTGGTGATTAAAGACAAGAAGGGCATTGAGAATGGAGTAGTTGATCATCTATCAAGATTAAGGATTGATAATGAGATTCCAATCAATGATGCACTTCCTGAAGAACAGATAATGGCAATTCAGCTCCTTGAGAAGAGCCATGAGACTTGGAAAAAGCTTGGAGAGGTGATGAGGTTGGAGGAATATGGTCCTTGGTATGCTGATTATGTTAACTATCTTGCTTGTGGTCTAGAGCCACCAAATTTGGTGGGTTATGATAGAAAAAAATTCTTCAAGGACATCAACAACTACTATTGGGATGCACCATACCTCTACACTCTTTGTAAGGACAAGATTTATAGAAGATGTGTTGCCAAGGAGGAGATAGAAGGGTTAGTAGAGCTTTGTCATGGAGCAGCCTATGGAGGTCATTTTGCTACATTCAAGACAGTCACAAAGATTCTTCCAGTTGGTTTGTGGTGGCCTACAATGTTCAAAGACACTCAAGAAATCATCTCCAAGTGTGATTCATGTCAAAGACGAGGCAACATCAGCAGGAGAAATGAAATGCCACAAACTCCTATTTTAAAGGTTGAAGTGTTTGATGTATGGGGTATAGACTTCATGGGACCATTTCCTTCTTTCTATGGTAACAATTACATACTTGTGGCTGTTGATTATGTCTCTAAATGGGTGGAAGCCATAGCTAGTCCTACCAATGATGCAAAGGTTGTGTTGAAGTTGTTCAAGACAATCATTTTTCCAAGGTTTGGTATTCCAAGAGTGGTCATTAGTGATGGAGGGAAACACTTTATCAACAAGGTCTTTGAGAGTCTTCTCAAGAAGCATGGAGTGAAGCATAAGGTTGCTACACCTTACCATCCCCAAACTAGTGGTCAGGTTGAGATTTCAAACAGAGAAATCAAGTCCATTCTTGAGCAAACAGTTGTTATCACAAGGAAGGATTGGGCAAAGAAGCTGGATGATGCTCTATGGGCATATAGAACTGCCTACAAGACACCAATTGGAACAACTCCATTCAACCTTCTCTATGGAAAGTTTTGTCATCTGCCAGTTGAGTTAGAGTATAAGGAAATGTGGGCAGTCAAGCTTCTTAACTTTGATATCAAGAGTGCTCATGAGAAACGCTTGGTACAATTGAATGAGTTAGAGGAAATCCGCCTTGATGCTTATGAGAGTTCAAAGATCTACAAGGAGAGGACAAAAGCATTCCATGACAAGAGAATTCTTCCAAGGGTTTTCAAAGATGGAGACCTGGTCTTGCTGTTCAACTCTCGGTTGAGGCTATTCCCAGGAAAGCTCAAGTTTCGTTGGTCAGGACCATTCAAGATCAAAGAAGTTCGACCATATGGAGCCTTTGTGTTGTTGAACAAGTCTGGGAAAGAGTTTGTTGTGAATGGACAGAGGTTGAAGCCCTATTTTGCCAATGATTTCATCGAGGAAGGAACCACGGTTTCTCTCTCGGAACCCCAAGAAGCCTAAAAGGTGTGGTAACGTCAAGCGCACTTGGGAGGCATTCCCATGGTATCCTTGTAAATATTTTCTTTTTCCTCAGTTTAAATTAGTATATTTGGTGTGCTTTGCCTGTTCTTTGGTTGCTAAAAGTTTCAGGAAGTCGAGTGTTAAGATCAGCTCAATGAGAATTCAAGTGATGAGGATTTGTCTGTACGATCGAGGGACCAATCGACCAAATGGTCGATCATTGCGGAAGAACGATCGACCAAATGGTCGATCGTGTGGTCGATCGTCTCACTTGGCTCCTGTCCGAACTCGGCAAATAATCGAGTGATTGATCGATTGCACAAAGAGTTTGATCGACAAAATGGTCGATTGCCCAAAGTATTTGATCGACCAAATGGTCGATCGGGTGGTCGATCAATGTCAC
>NC_025699.1:22266151-22305027 GCF_000633955.1 Camelina sativa
CTGGTCCTAAAGCTAGCTCCAAGAAAAAGAAGACTTCTGAAACAACAGTTGAACCACCTGCAGCTCCTTGGACATCAAGTGAGATCAAAACTCTTCAGAAAATCAGCAATATTAATGTTGTTCCCACCAAGTTTGTCGATAGAGCTTTGCTGGTAAGGATGGGTCTTCTTGATAAGTTTGATGAGTTCTTCACCAAGATGGGTCTTCAAGAGATTGCAAGGATGGATTATCCAACTTATCCAGATCCTACTATCGATTTCTTATGCACCATGGTTTACAAGTTCAAGAATCCAAGGGTCCCCATAGCTAGTGAAGGAACAATCTCATTCAAGGTGCGATCCATGGGCTACAAGATCTCCATTCCAGACCTTTGTGAAGCTTATGGTTTTGAGAACAACAGTGAATTGTGTTTCCCTAACTTCAAAGGGATTGATCTTCTTTGGAACACATTGGCAAGGGGGAAGTTTGTTAGCTACAAGGCCAAGATCACACATGTCCGTCATCCGGTAGTTTGCTATGCAATCAAGACTATTGGGCACTCTCTCTTTAGTAGAGGCGAGGTTGGAGCAGCAACCAAGTTGGAGTTATGCTTCATCTTCCAAGGGTTAAAGAAGATCCTTTTGGATAACATTGATGAAAATTTTGAGGGAGAAGAAGTTTATGATGATTTAGGAGATGATGTGAACTATGGTTGCATTCTTGCTCATTACTTGGCTTCTTACTCAAAGAACATCATCAAAGGCAAGGCCAACGCCACTTCCATAGTTGGTGTGCTAACTCCTCTCTTCGACAAAGCGGGAGTGGATCTCTCCAAGTTTGAACCATGTAACCGTCGATCCTATCTTGACTACCAACACTTGGTGAGCTCCAAGTTTCTGAGACTTACCACAGACCCCGCTAGCTATGTCCACAAGTTCATTGATCAAGAAGGGAATGCAAAGGAGTGTATGCTTCCTTCAGAAGGCCTGTCTGCCCTGAACTACCACTATGATGTTCTATTTTTGCCGGAAGAGAGTGAGATGGCCGCACCACAAGAAGAGCCAGCAGAGATTGAAGAAGACTCGCCACCTCCTCCACCTTCCCAGCATGATCCTTACCGCCTTAGTAGATATGAGTTACCTCAGTTTGACTTTGTGCCCAAGACCAAGACAGAGAAGATGCTTTCGAAGTTCATTAAGGTCCATAAGAAGATCAACAAATGGCAAGCCTATGCTATGGGAAAACTCTTTAGGAAGGTGAAGAAGCTGCAACCTGCGGGATATGTCTCATCCGATGATGATACGGAGCAGCCGCAGGACAGTTCAGATGACGCAAATGATAGTGAGCAAGCAGAGTCTGGAGATGATAATGATGCCATGGAGGAGGATGCTCAAGAGCCAACACGCCAGTCCTTAGGAGAATGTTCTGCTAGTGCTCCAATGACTATTGATCCCCCACGTCTCTCCTTGCAAGTGCCACTCTAGACACATAGCAAGGCTCGGCGCAAGAGAGGAAGCAACACTCCCTAGCCTCCATTTGAGGTACCACATTTCCCCATTGTCTATACCACTTTGAGTATGCATTTTTATTTGTCTTCCGTTAGTCTTTTTCTCAGCTTTTCTCACACCGAGATGGTGTGATTTAAGTTTGGGGGAGGGACTAACCATCTAACATTGTGTTTTGTTTTGATTTTCATTTTTAGTGTTGATGTAGTACTTTTTCTCTCAATTAAAATATCGAACCTCAGTTTGCAATGATCAACACACCAANGATTGATCTTCTTTGGAACACATTGGCAAGGGGGAAGTTTGTTAGCTACAAGGCCAAGATCACACAGGTCCGTCATCCGGTAGTTTGCTATGCAATCAAGACTATTGGGCACTCTCTCTTTGGTAGAGGCGAGGTTGGAGCAGCAACCAAGTTGGAGTTATGCTTCATCTTCCAAGGGTTAAAGGATATCCTTTTGGATAACATTGATGAAAATTTTGAGGGAGAAGAAGTTTATGATGATTTAGGAGATGATGTGAACTATGGTTGCATTCTTGCTCATTACTTGGCTTCTTACTCAAAGAACATCATCAAAGGCAAGGCCAACGCCACTTCCATAGTTGGTGTGCTAACTCCTCACTTCGACAAAGCGGGAGTGGATCTCTCCAAGTTTGAACCATGTAACCGTCGATCCTATCTTGACTACCAGCACTTGGTGAGCTCCAAGTTTCTGAGACTTACCACAGATCCCGCTAGCTTTGTCCACAAGTTCATTGATCAAGAAGGGAATGCAAAGGAGTGTATGCTTCCTTCAGAAGGCCTGTCTGCCCTGAACTACCACTATGATGTTCTATTTTTGCTGGAAGAGAGTGAGATGGCCGCACCACAAGAAGAGCCAGCAGAGATTGAAGAAGACTCGGCACCTCCTCCACCTTCCCAGCATGATCCTTACCGCCTTAGTAGATATGAGTTACCTCAGTTCGACTTTGTGCCCAAGACCAAGACAGAGAAGATGCTTTCGAAGTTCATTAAGGTCCATAAGAAGATCAACAAATGGCAAGCCTATGCTATGGGAAAACTCTTTAGGAAGGTGAAGAAGCTGCAACCTGCGGGATATGTCTCATCCGATGATGATACGGAGCAGCCGCAGGACAGTTCAGATGACGCAAATGATAGTGAGCAAGCAGAGTCTGGAGATGATAATGATGCCATGGAGGAGGATGCTCAAGAGCCAACACGCCAGTCCTTAGGAGAATGTTCTGCTAGTGCTCCAATGACTATTGATCCCCCACGTCTCTCCTTGCAAGTGCCACTCTAGACACATAGCAAGGCTCGGCGCAAGAGAGGAAGCAACACTCCCTAGCCTCCATTTGAGGTACCACATTTCCCCATTGTCTATACCACTTTGAGTATGCATTTTTATTTGTCTTCCGTTAGTCTTTTTCTCAGCTTTTCTCACACCGAGATGGTGTGATTTAAGTTTGGGGGAGGGACTAACCATCTAACATTGTGTTTTGTTTTGATTTTCATTTTTAGTGTTGATGTAGTACTTTTTCTCTCAATTAAAATATCGAACCTCAGTTTGCAATGATCAACACACCAAGAATACACATGAATGCTTAATCTAAGCTAATAAGAAAGGGGTTTGTTTTATGTATCAACTAATTAGAAGCAACTTTAAATAAATCAAACAAACAAACTAAAAGCAAGCAAACACACAACTAAGAACAGTTTTAAAATCAAGATTAAACAAGTGAACCTTGGGCAAGGTAATTGACTTGGGAGATAGCTAATCAATCCTAGATGTCTAAGCAACAATCAAGAACATTCCTATGGCTAAGAACACTTATGCAAATCAATTCATTTCCATGATAGAGATCCTATGCTAATCAAGTGATAATCAACAATTTCCAAAGGCAATCACAAGGCAAGCATGCATTAAAATCAAGTCTAAATACCACTAAGCACCCTAATCATCAATTTCCATTGGCTAGGAATGCAAAGCTCTTGAATATTTTGGTTCAGGAATTTCATCAAACACCTTGTGGGCATGGAAATCCTAAAGTCTAGATTCAAGCTTTGTCAAGGCTATCTAGCATTATTATCACTAATCAAGATAGGAAATACATAAATAAAGACCTAGACATCAAAGATCAATCATCTATCTCCCTAATCTACCAAGCCCAAAATCCTAAAAGATCTACTCACTCATCATCATGATCACACAAAGGAAAGAGTTTGATCTTTGTGAAATCATAATAAGAGTTTATAGGTTAAGAGATTAGAAAGAGATATTGCTATTAAAAACTGGAAAATCAACCAAGGATTCAATAAACCAAGAGTAGACAAGCTTAAGAACCCTAAGTGGCTACTAAACAAAAGATAAGATAAGAGATGAGTCTCCTTAATAGGTTTAGAGTATTTATAGGAGAGTAGAAGAGAACCTAGGTCAACGCAAAACAAACTGGGTCAAACCCGGGTCAAAAATAAAACAAGCTTGGTGTGAACTCCATCGGCCATGGCTTGGCCGAGTGGTGTGGCCGTGTGTGTCTTCGCACCTTGGTCCATCTGATCTCCAGCGGCCATGGCTTGGCCGAGTGGTGTGGCCGCGTGTGTCTTCGCACCTTGGTCCATCTGATCTCCAGTTCTGGCTGTATATACGCTCACTAAAACAGGTATAACTCCTTACATACACATCCGATTGTCCTGAAATCACCTCCATTGCAAAGCTTACTCAAGTTCCAATAACTTTGGTGAAGAACTCCAGAGCTAAATCCCAAGGAAAAGTCTTCATACGAGTCGATCTTTGAGGGACTGTAGACTGGTTCCGAATCATCAATCATCTTGTGCGCATCCAAATGTGTGTCTTCCATTATATTGCTAATTCTTGACTTATTTAGCTCCAAAGCACACTTTTCTTGTACATCTCTACTCCAACACCTGAGATACCAAACTTGATGCAAAATGCAACCTAAACAACATAAATGCTCATGAATATGCACAAAACAATGAATAATTATGCTTTAAAATCACATAAAAACACAAGATATCAAGTGTCATGCATTTGTTAATAGCTATGTTTTGAGAAAAATAAAAAAAAATTGAATATTTTTAAAAAAACCAAAAAAAAATGCATTTAGCTTTGCATATTCATTCTTCTGTTTAGGATTGAGTCTATAAGCATTTAATATGCATTTGCATATGGGGATGATGATGAAATTGCCTTGTAAAGGTTGAGTTTTAGGATTGAACCCACAGCCCTCATTTGTATTTCATTGGTGCTTGTTTAATCTTTGGGAAAAAAATGAAGAATCTAGGCTTAAAAGCATTGTGCCACTTGAAAGCTTTTTCTTCTAGTGTAAAGCTTGCTTGATAATTGCTGCATCTCTAATTTATTTGGACTTTAATTTGATCTTTAAAATATCTTGCATATGGACTTTGAATGCTAGCTCATGGAACTTTCATTTGGGTTAACTATCTCTATTTGCCACTCTATTTTGTTTAACCCAATCTCTTGCCATGCCTTTGAACCCCAAACCTTTTCTTTCAAGCCTTGTATTGATTTGTTGAGTGAGGCCTTTTCTTGATAATGCTATAGGTTGTGAAACCTTGAGAGTATTGAGAATGACAAAGAACTGGCTCTTGTTTTAGCTAGGTTTGGAGCCTTTATAGCTAGCTAATAGGACTGGTTTTGAAAGAAATAGGTGGTTAGAATGTTGATTTTGGTTCAAGTTTGGGAACAAGAGAGAATAAGAAAGGAAATAAAGGTGAACTTGGTCAAAAGAAAAGAAAAGAAAAGAAAAGTCTCTAAGGTTAAGTTTAGTTATAAGCTCTAAGTCTCAAAGAAAAGGGTTAGAAAGTTTTGCTATAATCTCCTAGAATCAAAAAAAAAAAAGAAAAAGAGTAAAGGAAAATCAAATAAGATTGCGAGTATAGCAAAGAATGAATAAGAAAGAAAAGGAGCTAATGTTTAAGCAAAGAATAGCCTTAGAGATATATAAAAAAAAAGAATAAGACCAGAAAATTCAAAAAGGGGTTTAAGAGATCAAAGTTGAGTTTTTGGGTTTGAAAAAAAAGAAAGAAAGATGAGAAAAAGGTAGAAAAGCTTCTAGGTGGGTAGAACATCAAGAGCTAAGCTTTGTATGCCCAAATTATTCTCAGTCTTAGATAGGTTTCATGACTGTCTAGCATTTCTCTTTGTTTGAGAGTTAACCACCTAAAAACACCGTTTCCAGCCACTTTATAATAAGCCTTTCCCTTAAACCAATTGAGCTTGATTTATTTTCCATTTGCAAGATCACACCAAACACTTTAATGAATGTGAAAGAGATGTTCAATAGGATTGCAAGTCTTTGCCAATATATAGAAAATGAACTAGAGTGGTGCATTGTGTTAAGCATAGAAAAATATTTGTAAGGACTTTGACTGATTTTA
Organism: Camelina sativa; assembly: GCF_000633955.1. Taxonomy (NCBI): domain Eukaryota; kingdom Viridiplantae; phylum Streptophyta; class Magnoliopsida; order Brassicales; family Brassicaceae; genus Camelina; species Camelina sativa. The sequence goes on from NC_025699.1 coordinate 22,272,053, forward strand.
CCACCATTGAACTACATCTAAGGACTTTGGTTTGAATCATTTGTGTCATGCCTTTAGGTTCTGAGTCCCATTTTTAAACCTCTCTCCCTTGTTTTCCACTGTGTTTTTGCTAGAGGACTAGCAAAGTATAAGTTTGGGGGAGTTGATATCTTGTGTTTTCATGTGTTTTTAGAGGTTAATTCTTCATTGTTTTGTGCATATTCATGAGCATTTAGGTTGTTTAGGCTGCATTTTGTATCAAGTTTGGTATCTCAGGTGTTGGAGTAGAGATATACAAGGAAAGTGTGCGTTGGAGCCAAATAAGTCAAGAATTTGCAAGAAAATGGAAAAGAGGGCAAGAAGGCCGAACGATCGACCAACCGATCGACCATTTGGTCGATCAACGCATTATCAGATTTCGCGGACTTCACCAGACTTTTGGACTTCAAACGATCGACCAACCAATCGACCAAATGGTCGATCAAGAAGGCCTAACGATCGACCGAGAAATCGACCAAATGGTCGATCGTGATGCGAGCTGGACTTTGGACTTCAACACCGATACATCGGAGACCTGACCGATCGACCAACCGATCGACCAAATGATCGATCATGACGGAGGAACGATCGACCAAATAGTCGATCTTGTGGTCGATCAAGCACTATTTTTTGGAACCAAATCCGGTTTGTTCTGGTTATCTCTTATTTGTTTAATTGCAATCCGGTTTGTTCCGGTTTAGTTTCTATTTTTCTCTAAATACTCTAACCCTATTAAGGGGAGAATCAACTCTTATCTCTTGTATTATCTCTTGTTTAGCAGCCACTTAGGGTTCTTAAGCTTTTCTACACTTGGTTTTGTTGAATCCTTGGGTTGAATTTCAGTTTTTAATAGCAATATCTCTTTAAAATCTCCTAATCTACAATCTCTAATTATGATTTCACAAAGATCAAACCTCTACCTTTGTGTGATCATAACCATGAGTGAGTAGATCTTTTATGACTTTGGGCTTGGTAGATTAGGGAGATAGATGGTTGATCTTTGATGTCTAGGGCTTTATTTATGTATTTCGTATCTTGATTAGTGATAATAATGCTAGATAGCCTTGATCAAGCTTGAATCTAGACTTTAGGATTTCCATGCCCACAAGGTGTTTGATGAAATTCCTGAACCAAACTTTTCAAGAGCTTTGCATTCCTAGCCAATGGAAATTGATGATTAGGGTGCTTAGTGGTATTTAGACTTGTTCTTAATGCATGCTAGCCTTGTGATTACCTTTGGAAATTGTTGATTATCACTTGTTTAGCATAGGATCTTTATCATGGAAGTGAATTGATTTGCATAAGTGTTCTTAGCCATAGGATTGTTCTTGATTGTTGCTTAGACATCTAGGATTGATTAGCTATCTCCCAAGTCAATTACCTTACCCAAGGTTCTCTTGTTTATTCTTGATTTTCAGTATTGTTGCTAGTTGTGTTCTATTGCCTTGAGTTTGCATTGTCTTGTTTGCTTTCTTTGAATCATTTTGTTTGTTAAGTTTGAGACAAAAGAACTTTTCCTGTTTAAGAATAGATTAAGCATCTTTGTGTATTCTTGGTGTGTTGGTTAATGCAAATTGTGGATTGATAAAATAATTGAAGTAAAAGTACTACATCAGTTTGGTTATTGGATTATTGGTTATCTTGANGAAATTGATGATTAGGGTGCTTAGTGGTATTTAGACTTGTTCTTAATGCATGCTAGCCTTGTGATTACCTTTGGAAATTGTTGATTATCACTTGTTTAGCATAGGATCTTTATCATGGAAGTGAATTGATTTGCATAAGTGTTCTTAGCCATAGGATTGTTCTTGATTGTTGCTTAGACATTTAGGATTGATTAGCTATCTCCCAAGTCAATTACCTTACCCAAGGTTCTCTTGTTTATTCTTGATTTTCAGTATTGTTGCTAGTTGTGTTCTATTGCCTTGAGTTTGCATTGTCTTGTTTGCTTTCTTTGAATCATTTTGTTTGTTAAGTTTGAGACAAAATAACTTTTCCTGTTTAAGAATAGATTAAGCATCTTTGTGTATTCTTGGTGTGTTGGTTAATGCAAATTGTGGATTGATAAAATAATTGAAGTAAAAGTACTACATCAGTTTGGTTATTGGATTATTGGTTATCTTGATATTGGATATTGCTTATGCTATAGTATTGGTTTATTATTGGATATTATTGGATATTGTTATTGGTATTGTTATTCCGTTGTTGATTGTGATTGTGGTTAGATGACTAGTGGGTATGGAACCACTAATTGTAGTTTATTTATATATATTATTATTATTTTTTTTTTTTTTTAAAAAGGTCGGTCCTTTTATTTTGGTATCAGAGCCCTTACGGTTCTAGGTTTGGGTTCACTAGGTTTCTGTTGTGATGTTTGGGATTGCATGTCTTGATTGATTATGTGAGTTATTCAATTGTGTGTGGCATGGAGTCCTAGAACATCCTCTTCGAGCCGACTGTGTGATTCCACGGTGAGTTTATGTTTTTGTGTTATAATAGAAATTGGTTGCTTAGTCTTCTATTCATGGTAGTGCAGATGGTTAGAGATGGTGCTGTTGCTGGTCGTGGTCATGGACGCAGACGTGGTCGTGGACGCGGACGTGGTCGTGGTAGGGGCAGAGTCCCAGAGGTTAGTGAGACCGAGGACCAGAGTGTGACAGCTGAGGGTGTTGGCGAGTCGCAGGGTGTTCCGGCGGATTCAGTGAGTGTGGCCGGAGGGGGCGGTGTTGATGATCCAGTGGCTGGTGATGCTAGGGTCCTGGGTGTGGGAGTCCCAGCGGGTGGAGTCCCTGGTGTTGACTTTGCGGCTATGGTAGCACAGGTTTTGGAGCGGTTACCACCAGGCGCTGCAGATGTGGGAGTTCATGGACGTTATTTTTCTATGCTCAAGGAGATGAGGGGTCTTTTCACTGAGAAGTTTTCGGGTGGTACAGACCCTACTGTTGCGGATGCGTGGAGGACAAGTGTGGAACGTAACTTCCATACTCTGAGATGTCCAGAGGAGTTTTGGGTAGACATAGGGGTCTACCATTTGAGTGGTGATGCTGAGTTGTGGTGGAGATCAGTGGCTGCTAGGAGAGTGCAGCGGGAGATGACTTGGGCTGACTTTGTCTTGGATTTCAACCGCAAGTATTTTCCTAGAGAAGCATTGGACCGGTTAGAGGTGCAGTTCCTTCAGTTATATCAGGGGACACGGTCAGTGCGGGAGCTGGACTTGGAGTTCAGTCGACTTCTTTGTTATGGGGGTCGGGCTATAGAGTCTGAGGAGGCTTAGATCAGGAGGTTTTTGAGGGCTCTACGTGATAATTTGAGAGTTCACTGTAGAGAGCGGAGTTATGCTACGCGTGCAGAGCTGGTTGAGACTGCAGCAGAGATTGAGGAGGATATCCGGGCACAGTCAATGGTGGTAGGTCCAGCAGTTCAGCCTAGTAAGGCTCAGCAGCAGGGTCGTTCTAGCAAGGGCGGTAGGCCTGCACAGGGAACCAAGAGGAGGTGGGAGGCTACGCATAAGCCGAGTGGTGCGAGTTGCTTCAGTTGTGGGAGCAAGGATCACAAGGTTGCTAGTTGTCCCAAGCGGAGTTCTCCGACGGAAGGGCCTCGGGTATGTTATCATTGTAGGGAGACAGGGCACATCAGGCCCTTTTGTCCCAAGTTGCAGCCGGCAGCAGTGGCAGCGTTGCAGCAGGTGCAGCCTGGAGGTCAGCAGGTGGCACGGATTGACCAGGCGCCACAGGTACACGACAGAAGAGACTGGTGGAACCAGTGCCGGGGCGATCACAGGTATAATTTCTGGTACTTAAGCTTTGTGAATTTTTAGTAGGTTCAGATTTTATGTTTTCCTGTGATAAAGTGTTAGGTTCTCAACACATGAGGTTTGTGTAGGGACCTTGTTGGTGGGCGGGTTTAAGTCCCATGTTATGTTTGATTCTGGAGCTTCTCATAGCTTCATTACTCCAGAGTATGCAGAGAGCGCGGGAATCAGAGGGGATCCCGGGGAGCGTACAGGAGTTGTCAGAGTTGCGGGAGGCAAGTTCCTGAGAGTTATTGGACGAGCTAGAGGAGTTGATATTCAGATCGCAGGAGAGTCCTGGCCAGCGGATTTGCTTATCAGTCTAGTGGAGTTGTATGATGTTATTCTCGGGATGGATTGGTTGCATCGGCATATGGTGCATTTGGATTGCCATCGGGGGAGAGTGGAGTTTGAACGTCCAGGAGGGAAGTTTAGACCGACTTCAGGGAGTCTCGTGAACTCAGCCATTCAGGCTGGGAAGATGATCGAGAAGGCCGTGAGGCTTATTTGGTTACTATATCTATGCTAGAGTCAGCCGGTATTCCGGCTGTGGACGAGTTTGAGGATGTGTTTACGGTTAGCGGTATTCCGGTAGTGGACGAGTTTGAGGATGTGTTTTAGTTTTTGCAGGGATTACCACCATCTCGGTCATATCCTTTTACCATTGAACTGGAACCGGGGACGATGCCGTTATCCAAGGCTCCTTACAGAATGGCTCCATCAGGGATGGCAGAGCTGAAGAAGCAGCTAGAGGATTTGTTGAGTAAAGGATTCATCCATCCTAGTGTATCACCGTGGGGAGCGCCGGTGTTGTTTGTCAAGAAGAGGATGGGAGTTTCCGGTTGTGCAATTATTATCGGGGTTTGAACCAGGTTACTGTGAAGAACAAGTACCCTCTTCCCAGGATTGATGAGTTGTTGGATCAGTTGAGGGCTGCTACTTGGTTCTCCAAGGTAGATCTAGCATCGGGTTATCATCAGATACCGATAGATGAGGCAGATGTGAGGAAGACTGCTTTCAGGACGAGGTATGGACATTATGAGTTTGTGGTGATGCCTTTAGGGTTGACCAACGCGCCAGCAGCGTTTATGAGATTGATGAACAGCGTGTTTCAGGAGTTTCTTGATGTGTCTGTCATCATTTTCATCGACTATATCTTAGTATATTCTAAGAGTCCTGTGGAGCATGCAGTGCATTTGAGGGCAGTTCTGGAGAAGCTGCAGGAGCAGAAGTTGCTTGCAAAGTTGAGTAAGTGTAGCTTCTGGCAGTGTGAGATGGGTTTTCTGGGTCACATTGTTTCTGCAGAGGGGGTTTCTGTAGATCCAGAGAAGATTCAGGCTATCAGGGATTGGTCTAGACCGCATAATGCCACATAGATCAGGAGTTTCCTTGGTCTGGCAGGTTACTACAGGAGGTTTGTGCAAGGTTTTGCAAGTAGAGCATGCCCTATGACTAAGTTGACAGGGAAGGATGTTCGTTTTGTGTGGTCACAGGAGTGTGAGGAGGGCTTTGAAAGCCTTAAGGAGATGTTGACTACTACGTCATTGTTGGTTTTGCCTGAACAGGGAGAACCTTATGTGGTTTATACTGATGCATCTAGAGTTGGTTTGGGGTGTGTGCTGATGAAGCATGGGAAGGTGATGGCCTATGCTTCGCGGTAGTTGCGGAAGCATGAGGGCAACTACAGCCAACTCATGATTTGGAGATGGCTGCTGTAGTTTTTGCCCTGAAGATTTGGAGATCTTATCTTTATGGTGCAAAGCTATAGGTGTTTACAGATCATAAGAGCCTGAAGTATATATATTCACTCAGCCTGAGCTGAATTTGAGACAGAGGCGGTGGATGGAGCTTGTGGCAGATTATGATTTGGAGATAGCCTATCACCTTAGTAAGGCTAACACGGTTACAGATGCTCTGAGTCGGAAGAAGGTAGCTTCGGCTCAGGAGCAGAAGATGGAGTCTCTGGTAGGAGAGATCAGTGCTTTGAGCTTATGTGCTGTTTCACAGGAACCGTTGGGTTTGGAAGCAGTGGATAGAGCAGATCTTCTGAGTAGGGTGCTGATGTTCATATAATTTACCATGTTTTCCCTTAGTTTATTCACATCTTTTGCATTTTTTCCTATCCATTTTCACCATTATTGCATAGCTTTAGGACTAATCATGCATTAGAGTATAGTTGCATTGCATTTGCATCTTTTCATGCATTATCAGGTGATTTTGGAGCTCAAGGAGCATGGAAACAATCCTGAGGAGAAGTGAAGCAATCTTGAAGGGAAGGCAAGAGAGTTAAGGCTGAAGAACCAAGCTCCGGAGTCCAGCTCGACCAAGCACTCGACCGAGTGGGGAGATGGACTCGACCGAGTGGAGGATGCACGAGAGAAGCCAGCTCGACCATGCACTCGACCGAGCACATGGTCGAGTTGACCGAGCCGTTGACTGTTTTGTTTTTTAGCATTTTTAGGGCTTCCACCTCCTCTACTATAAAAGGGCTTGTACCTGCAGCCACCAAAGATAGACAGCTTTTTAGAATAGTCAAAACCTAGTTTTTACCCTTTTTGGGATTATTCCTTTTGCACTTTTCTTTTTATTTTTAGATCTTGTACTTTCTTAAGGAAAAAGCTAAATTCCTCAATATTGTTTGTTTCATAACTTTCTTAATATTGAGAATTTGAGTTTGATTCCTTCATCAATATTGTAGATCTTTGTTTCATCTTTCAAATGATGTAATTTTCGTTTTCTTCTGGGTGTATGATTTTGATGTTCATCATGTGTTCTTGTGAGTAGTGGTTTAGGATCTTGAGGATGGGTTAGGCTGAGTTGATCTTGTGGTTTGTTTGATTTGGTCAAGCTTGATTGTTGTAGATCTCTTCTAGGGTAGATGATCTTAATGCTGATCCTATATCTGAGAGGGTAGGATCTGATTTCAAGCTTCTTAGCATCACACCAATGTTTAGGAAGCATAGATAAGGCTAGATCTAGATCTTACCATTAGGCTTGCTAAGAGATTAGAGGTCTTGTTTGGTTTGAGATGTATTGCTTAATGTCTGCTTGTGTAGATTCTTTACTTTGTGAGAACAAGTCTAGAAGATGCTCAGGTTTGACTGTTTCTTGACCATGAGAGTGGGAGAAACTTGTCTTAGATTCATATGTCTAGAGATTAGCTCATAGCTTGCTTGAGATTTATTGACCAAGTTAGATAACCACAATGATCAGTTCAGCCCATGAATCCCTCCTCAAGGCCTTCTTTGTTTATTGATTTTTAACTCTTAATCGTGTTGTTTGATTGTTGTTTGATTTGGTTTAGCATTACTCTGTTTTTATTGCATTGCTCTGTTTCCCGGATTTGACTAACTGGACCACTCACTCGATCTACACTCGATCGAGTGCTGCTCGAGTTCATCCCCAGAACTTTTGTTTATGCTTTATATTTGTCCTGTCTTTCATTCTAGTTGCATTTATATTGCATTTACTTAGTGTCCTGTTCATTACTTGTCTTGCATTAGTTCATTAGCATAGTTTCTACTTCTGTTGGTTGCATCATTACTGCTTTAATCATCTTGTTTCATTTGCATTTAGTTCTTAGTTCTTATAGTTTTACTTTCTGCACTTTACATTTAAATCATAGGATTGTTAGTAACAAACATCCTTTCATATTGGCTTGACTTAGGCATAATATTCACATCCTTAGTGATCACAACATTCAGATTGGATTGACACCTCTTATACTGCAACTGCATAAGGGGAATTGAAACACCCATCCATCCATTCATTCATCATTACATTCACCACACTTCCATCTTCCAACCACCAAATATTCATGTTTCAATTTGGCGCCGTTGCCTATCTAAGTTTGTTTTGTGACATTTAGGATCATAAAAGTCTAAGATCGAGTTCGTTTATAACCTTGAATCTGTTGTTGCTGGGTTGAAGTTGCATTTCAGGTACCACTCGACCAGTCACTCGACCACCACTCGACCGAGTCGTGATCGAGCACTTGCTCGAGCCAGACGCCGGATCTATATAACCATCAGTTTCCAGTCGACTTGATCACCTACTTGAGCATGTGCTCAGTCGTGTGCCTGTCAAAAAACGTTTGTGTTTGTTGATGCACACAAGGTCTAAAGGAAAAGACAATCTCCATAGGCATATTGACAACATCCACAAGTTGACAAAGAGTTTGGGAACTAAGCAAAGGAGAGTTATTCAGGAACAACAAGAGGTTATAGTAGCTATGGATCAGCAGGATCAGGTTCCAAGACCAAGGAACATTGGTGCTGGAGATGCACCCAACACTCACAACCAAAGAGATGGAATTGTGCCTCCAACTGTTGCCAACAACAACTTTGAGATCAAGAGTGTGTTGATCTCAATGATTCAGGCCAATAAATTCCATGGATTGCCAATGGAGGATCCACTTGATAACCTTGATGAGTTTGATAGGATCTGCAGCCTAACAAGGATCAATGGTGTGAGTGAAGATTGTTTTAAGCTGAGGTTGTTCCCTTTCTCACATGGGGACAAGGCTCACTTATGGGAAAAGACTCTCCCTACTGGTGCAATCACTACTTGGGATGCATGTAAGACGGCTTTCTTGGCTAAGTTCTTTTCTAATGCTAGGACAGCAAGGCTGAGGAATGAGATCTATGGATTTGCTCAAAGGAACAATGAGAGCTTTTGTGAAGCTTGGGAAAGATTCAAGGGATTCCAAACTCAGTGCCCTCACCATGGTTTCAGTGTGGAGTCTTTGTTGAGCACATTGTATAGAGGAATGCTTCCCAAGTTCAGAATGCTTCTTGATACAGCCTCCAATGGAAACTTCCTCAACAAGAATGTGGAAGAAGGCTGGGAATTAGTTGAGAACCTAGCACAGTCTGATGGGAACAACAATGAAGACTATGACAGAACCATAAGCTCATCATCAACTGATCAAGAGGACAAGTACAAGAAGGATCTGAAAATGGTGAATGAAAAGCTTGATAGGATCTTGCTAAGCCAACAAAAGTCCATTCACTTTATTGGTGAAGAGGAGCCTCCAGTTCAAGAGGGGGAGAATGAGTTTGCTGAGATGTGCTATATGCAAAACCAGGGAGGATTCAAAGGCTACAATCAAGGAGGATTCAAGAACAACAACCTCTCTTATAGGAGTACCAATGTAGCTAATCCTCAAGACCAAGTCTACCCACCTCAACAGCCTCAACAGCAGAATCACTATGTCCCCAAACAACAGCATCAGGTGTTCCAGCCCCAGTTGTGTCCCCCACTAGGGTTTCAGACTAACCAAGGCCAGGAACAAGACCTTAGAGCCATGGTGCAACAGCTGTTGATTGGTCAAACACAAGGGAAGATTGAGGAAGCCAAACAGTTTGCTGAGTTGAATCAAAGGCTCACATCTCAATACAATGATCTAAATATGAAGTTTGAGGGTCTGAATTCCAGAGTTAAGTACATGGAGAGTAACATTGTAGTGACCCTCACTAAGGGCAGAAATCCCAAATTAAAAATTCGAGGAAATGGCCCGGAAAAGATTTAAGAAGGAAGTGGAAGTGAAACCAAGGAGAATGACCCAAAGAAGTCCGAAGAAAAATTCATGAGTCGGAGAATGGCCGAGCCAAGACGGAAGTGATCGGAGGTACAATCGAGACCTTAGGACCGATCGAGAGTTATCAGTTTTTGCGGAAATAGCATCCGCGGAAGAAACGGTCAAGTGCCGAGAAAGATGTTTGTGTCGTCCGAGACGTACCGACCGTGTCGTCCAAGACGTACCGCAAAGGCCGAGGAAAGTTAGCCGAAGGTTTATCGGGTGATGTTCGAGAAGGGATCGAGATGTCCGAAGATGTCCGAGAGAATTGTCGAGGCTCGAGGGAGTTACCGAGTACTCGAGAGAATTGTCGAGGACTCGAAGAATTTGCCGATGACCCGAGAAATTAGCCGGTATTGGTCGAGAGAATCGACAATATCCGAGAAAACGAGACAACTGTCCGGTATTGGTCGAAGGAGTCGATAACATCCGAAGCATCTAGATAATTGTTCGGAATTGGTCGAAGAGTTATCGACGATGGTCTAGAGCTGTCGAGAGCTGTGACCGAGAGTCGTGTCCGAGCGAGATCGAGAAACTCGAGAGTTGTCGAGAGCGTCGGACGAGTTTTGTCGAGAATGGTCGAGAAGTGCCGACTGGCGTCGACGGATGACCGACGACCGGCCGACCCAACAAGACTCCGGAAATTGCGGAATTTGTTTTCTCAAAAATCAGCCAATGAGAATTCATGCAAGTTAGGAGAGGAATCAAAGGAGGATATTCCATGGAATCTCTACCACAAAGTTGGAAGTGGAAGACATAATCATTTCCATGCAGCCAATAGCATTTCATGCAAGGTGTGAATGCAAAAGCATGCAAGATTCCTTTGGCCAAGTGTTGCTTACACTCAACAAGCGTACAAGCAAGAGATTGTGTGGCCATAAGTCTAGGCAAAACGTCCAAAATGCATTGGGCCAAATTGCCACTCTCTTCCTCTATATAAGGACCTTCACTTCCTCTCATTTTCGCCCAAAAATCATAAGTAAAGAAGAGAGAAAGAAAGAAAGGAGAGGAGGAGAGGAAGAGACGAGATTGGGGGATTGCCGAGAGAGAGATTGCCGAGAGAGACGAGAAAGATCGTCGAGAGGGTGATCGAAGCGAAGCGCTGCTCGCGTCGAGAGAGGACGACGAGAAGAGACGCAGTTTGGGGTAAAGCTGAGCGGGAAGCTGTTCGATGCAAAGATTCGAGTGGTGCGGTGAATTCCAGGGATCATCGACGCGTGAAAGAGGTGAGTTCTGCGGTAATTGTGTGTTGCATGTAGACTAGATTCATGATAGAATCAGTTTAATGGTTGCATGCATAAATTTGGTAGGATTCATGCTAGATTCATGTTAAAGATCACATTGAATTTGAGCTAGGAATCACCATGCAAGACCGCGAACGAATTTGGATGCATTTAAGTAATTTGGACTTACTTAAAATTTGGATAAGGCGATTGCATGCGAGATGAGAATTGAAGCTAGCAATTTTATTTGCTTAAAACCGGTTGCATGCATAATTAAAACTTGGCGAAGTTTATTTGCAATTTTATTGCATGAATTTGAATGAGGATAGCTCGCATGTATAATTGGACTTAAGGATTTAAATGGGTTAATCGCTTATAAATTGGTTTGCATGCATATTTGGACTTAAGGATTTAAATGGTTAAATCGCTTATAATTGGTTTGCATGCATAAATAAACTTGTTGCATTAATTTGCTTAAGTATATTGAATTGGTTGCATGCATGTAGCACAATCTAAGTTGAATTTTTATTTGTAATGCTTGATGATTGTTGCATGTTCTCTTGCTTGAATTTTCTTGCTTGTGTTGCTTGATTTTTCTTGCTTGAGTGTGTAGATGTATTTTAGCTAAGTCTCTCGAATTATATTTCTTGAGTTCTAGCTAGAGTAGTCTGGTTCCATAAGCGGTTGTCACGCGTGAGTTCCCTACAACCACTCACGCGGGACATTGTCACCGCTAGCTAGCTACTAGCGTGACCGCTACATGACGATGTAGCTAAGTTGTGGGCTCATTGCTGGTGACCTTTGTGGTCTCGGCATGAGGGAGATGGGTTGGAACAGAACATATTATCGAGGGGCCCTAGGTGTAAAGAGTTTAGAGTATTCAAGTATTCCTTGTCTATGTCTATTCGTCTTTACATGTGTGTGTTGTCTAAGAGTCTAGGATATTTCAAGTAACCCTTGTTTATTCTAGTCATCTTAGTAAGTTGCGTATGGTTCAAGAGTCTAAAGTGGTTCTTTAGTCGTCTTGTGTTGTGTATTGCGAGTCTAGATCATCGAGTCGAGTCGTTTGGATCTAACTTTTCTCGCTTGTATGTGGTTTAAATTGCTTCCGCTATGATTTTCGTTGCGTTGCTTTGATTACTTGCTAGCTTGTTTGCCTTGCTTGTTTTCTTTGCTTGCCGAGGTAGTCGGGTTGGGAAGTTAGTATCCTGTTTAGGAGAAAGGGGTACCCAGGCTCACTGAGTAATCTTAGATTACTCATGATAATATTTTGTCTTGTAGGGAAGCTAAGTGAGTCTAGAGCCGGAGCAAAGTTTAGGGTACCGGATAGGGTTTTACGTGTTCTTTGTAAAATCCTATATTTTGAAAACGGTTATAATTATTTTCCCGACTATCTTTATATATTTCTTTAATGATTTATTTTCGATGAATTATTTTATTAAAGTGATATATACGGTTTTCAGGAAAACATGGCAGGTTGCATACGATACACGGCCTTGTCCAGGCCAACACAACGCGCGCTGTGGGACGCAAGGGTTGCAAAGCCTAAGCGAACCTCGGCCGTGGGTGGAGTCGCGTCCAGGAGGACTTGTCGGGAAGCTGCAGCTTCCGTCCCTCGACCGGACCACCAGGGTGCGGTTCCCACAACAAGTAGCATCTCGGCACCGTCCGATGGCCTCCGTGGTCATAGAGCGGTTCGGGGGCGTTACAAACATAGCCTCCACTTCAGCTCCAAAACCCAACTAACTCCCTGGTAAAGCTGTTCAAAATCCAAGGGAGTTCACAGCCAAAGCCATTCAAGTTCATGAGGAAGAAGTCACTGAGGACAGTGCAGTTCAAGTTTGGGGGAATTCATTAGTTACTGAAGCCCCAAGTGATGTTTGTGCAAAGCAATTGGAGCTCGCACTTGAGCTCGACCATGGACTCGAGCAGCCACTCGACCGAGTGCATGCTCGAGTAGTCGATCGAGCTGGACAGTCCGAGGCTGACAAACCTGCCAAGTACATTCTTCCTGCCTACAAGCCTCCACTACCTTTTCCTGGGCGTTCCAAAGCACAGAAGATTAAGGAATTAAGGGAGATCATTGAGAAAAAGGCAATGTTGGCTAAGCAACAAGAGGAAGAAAGGGTTTTGAAAGAAGAATCTATGGTTGAGAAAAAGGAAGAAGTGTTGGCTATACAAGAGATCACCATTGATTACCAAGAAGAGGAAAGAGGACCTGCCTTGGAACAGTATGAGCCATATCCTCTCTATAAGAATTTTTTGCTTGATTTGTCAAAGAAGAAGGCTGAAGCTCAAGATGAGAAGGATCTTGAGAACCTTGGAGGAGTGATCATCCCAATTAAGCTCAGTGATCCAGGACCATTCTATCTGCCTTGCACAATCAGTTACCTTCACTACAATCAATGTCTTTGTGATTTGGGAGCTTCAACAAGTGTCATGCCATATTCCATAGCTCCAAAGCTTGGAAGAACTGATTTTAAATCCACTAATCTCCATGTTTGCCTAGCTGATGGGTCAAACAAAGAAGTAGTTGGAAGGTTGGAGAATGTCCTGAGCAAGGATCCATACTGAGTTTGTGGTCAAAGAGATGGACAAAGAGCCTGAAGATCCAATCTTACTAGGGAGGCCATTCTTAGCCACTGTTGGGGCATTAATAGATGTTAGGGAAGGTCTTGTGACCTTGAACATTGCTGAGGATACAGTCATGAAGTTCAACATCTATAACCCAACCAACCTTCCTACCATAGATGATCAACCTTTCACTATCAAGGAAAGAGTTGATCATGAGGTTTTCAAGGATGGAGTAGACCCTAAGGCTGAGCTCTCTCTTCAATATGATTCTGTGGAAAAGCTTAAGAGGTCAGTTCAAGAGCTGACTGGTATGGTTAAGGAGCTCCAAGTGAAGTTGAACAAGAGGTCTTTAAGGAAAGCAAGACCTAGGCTCAAAATCAAGAAGAAATATGGTTTGAGTGTTAAGGGTGAGGTTATCAAGGATCAACTTTACAGTGACCAAGAGGTTCTAGGGAGGATTTCATCACCTCCTTGGTATCTAGATCAAGTCTAAGAAAGAAACCAAAGTCAAACTTAGTGACTTTAAACAAGCTCACTAGGGAGGAAGTCCCTAAGGTATCCTTTGTAAATATGGTTTATTTTCTTAGTAGTTTTGATGTGTTTTCTTTTATGTTTGTTTTGAGCAGCCTTTAAGAAGAAAGTGTAGCTGGGTAAGGAAAGATTTGGACTTGGGCAAGGAGGTTCGCAAGCCCACTCGACCAGCCCACAAAAGGTACTCGACCGAGCTAGGGACTAACCAAAGGCCCATTCAATTCCAAAGCTTCTAGAACGATCGAGTGGAGGGAGAAAAGGAAGAAAAATTTTGAAATTTGAAAATTTGGTCAAGGAGCTCGACCACGTGCTGGTCGAGTGTGGGGTCGAGTGGCAGCAAAAAGCAGGTCAAAGATTCCCATTTAAAATTTGAATGGTATGGACGCTCCACCATTGTCTCCTTGTCCTCATACCTCTCACACTCTCTCATTTGCTCAAAATATCTAAATTCAAGCTTTAAAATCTCTCTCAAGTTCATCTTTTGCTCAAAGCTTAGTTCTTTCTAGTTTTTGGGTCACTACTAACCTATTAACTTTAAGCTTTGAGTGTATTCCTCTCAGTTTTTGTTCAAAAATGTCTTCCAAGATCACTAAGAAGTCCAAGCAAGCAGCTGCAAGCTCCAAGGGTCGTCATGATGTTGATTTAGAATCAAGAGAAGATGCTGGAAGGTCCACTCGACGTCCCACTCGAGCATGCACTCGACCGAGTGGCCGTCCGAGTGACCAACCGAGCCAGCATGCGAGTTCTAGAAACCCAGCTGTTGAGGAGGATCCAGAGAGAACTGAAAGTGGGGAAGAAAGGCAGACAACTCTCAATAAGTTTATTAGGAGAGCAAGGGCCAAAGGGAAGAGGCCAGCTGTTGAGGTTGAACAAGAGGAGAGTGAAAGTGAGAGTGAGGAAGAAGAAAGTGAAGAAGAAGAGTTGATGGATGATGGAGAAGCTGAGTCTTGTGGTTGGAGCTGGTCACATCTCTTTCACAATCAAAGGGAAGAAGCATGAGCTCTCAATGAAGAAGTTGGCTAATGTCTTTGGTTTTGAGGTTGGGAGCAATAGGAGTTTGATGGTTCCAAGAGAAGAACTGTATGCTGTGTGGGAAACCATTCGGGACAACAAGCTCTACTCATCCTCTAACTCCAAGAGCTCAAGGATTAGGATCCCAGTCTTGAGGTACTACCACAAAGCTCTTGCCAACACCTTCTTTGCTAGGAAGGAAACTAGGAACATCAATGAGGGAGAGCTAAAGATGATCGACATGGCTCTCAATGGAGTCCTTCTTCAAGCAAGGAATGTAACCATCATCCTTGGGAGCACTGTGGAGACTGATCTTGCAATGGTGCTCATAGACCATAAGATATATTTGAGAAGTTGGGTAGGCAAGCTTGAGAACAAGGATTCAAGAGGAGCACTAACCATTGGAGGCATCATTACTCTAATCCTTCAAGCTGCCAACATCCCACTTAAGGGAGAAAGGGTCTCACAAAGGTGGATTGATTCCAGCTATCTTACCTCCACTCTCATCCTAGCCAAGGAGATGCATCAAGGGAACCACATCTTTAACTTTGAGCTGCCAACTGTTAGGAAGAAACAAGTGATCCTACCAAACAAGGAGCTAACTACCATTCAAGAAGAAGCCAATATTGACTTTTGGCCAGCTGATGAGTACTTGTTTGATGGAGTAGTTCAGCCTAGAGTTGATGCAGCTGGAGATGTAGAGTTGGTTGATGGAGAGGAGCAGTTCTACTTTGAGGACTATGAGCCCAACCCAAGGGATAGTAGAGGAGTGAGAGAGCATAGCAAGAGGTTGACATTGTTGCAAAGATGGAACAAGTGGAATGGAAAGAGGTTTGATAAGCTTAAGAAGAAGGTGAGCAACATGGCTAAATCCATCAAGGGTTTAAAGAAGGAGATTGCTGACTTGAAGAGTGGAAACTCTTCACCAACACCATCAAGCCCTTAGAGGAGGTGTAGCCAACTAGAGCACTATCTAGAGTTGCAAACCCTATGGAACCAGCTAAAGCTTCAATGTATGAGCCAAATCAGAGGAAGAGGAGCTCAAGCACCCGAGAACAATAGTTTTCGAGGCACTCGACCGGGTCACTCGAGCAGCCACTCGACCGAGTACCTTGGAGCCACTCGACCGAGTTCATGCCTAGACCACCTTTTGACTTCCCACCTCCAGCTGCTTATCCAGGCTATCCAGGTTACCCTCCCATCCCACCCCAATACTTTATGGATCTAGCACTATACCAGCAGTTCCACCAGTACCAGACTCAAGATTTGGAGACTCGCGGTCCAGCTCGACCCCCCCACTCGGACACTTACTCGATCGAGTCGCGGTCGATTGGCATCATCGAGCTGCCCCAATCACCTTCCTCCAATCACCAGCAGGACCCCAGCTACACCTTTGATAGTATGCAGGAGGATGTGGACAGCTTCTTCTCCAATCCTTGAGGTAACACTATCACCTTTCCATTGTACATATCATAGCATTTCATATTTTGTGTTTTGTTTTAAGTCTTGAATCCTCAAACTAATTTCTTTCACACAAGGGACTGTGTGATTTAAGTTTGGAAGAGGGTTTGAGATGGCATTTGACATTGTGTTTTGTTTTCTTATTTCAAATTTTTAGCATCATCATGTTAGTATTTGCATAGCATCTAAGGCATAGAAAAACCCTAAAAATTTGAAAATTTTTTGCAAAAAATCTTTATAAAAAAAAAAAAGAGTGTTCATGTAGTTTGCATTGCATATTTAAGTATTTTGTTTAGCATATAGGACTGTTTGCATTAGGGATCTATGATGAGTTTGACCTTGTTAGCTTGCTAGATTCACCAAACTAGGATCAATGCCCAAGTTAATAGTACTTTGATGCTAGTTGAGTGGTTAGAAGCATAAGATTGAACCAAGCATTGAATTCCTGCATTGCATTTGGTCTAAATTGAAGCATGTTGTGATTTGATGCCATTTCCTATCTATAAGAACCTAATATTGACTGTTAATTATCAATATATGCATTGCTTTAAACTCATGGATACCATATACATATTTGGATCATCTTTCTCCTTTTGCCACTCTTGTTGATCCAAGTAGCTGATTTCACTTTTAAATCAGTTCCCCTACCCCTTAACCAAACCTTCTTTCAAGCCTTGTTTATTCTTGTGTGTGTGTGGCCTATTTTTGGGATTGAGCTTGGTAGAAAGTGTTAGGTTTGAACTGACAAGAGTAAAGCCTTGTGTTGTTCTAGTTTGCAATTTTCAAACTAGATAGGACTAGGTGGTTCACTTGTTGGGTTTGGGACTTGGCAGTTAAGAAAAGAAAAGAAAGAAAAGAGGAAAAAGAGAAAGAAAAAGGGTAGAGTCTTTAAAAGGAGATTGAGTTCAAGTAAAAGCTAAAGTCTAGTGAAAGGATGGGAAGTAAAAATTGTTATCTAAGATGGTTCTAGTTAAAGAAAAGAAAAGAAAGCAAAGAAGAGTCTAGCAAAATGCTTGTATGTCTTAAGAATAAGATAAGAAGAGAACCATAGCAAATCAGTAAGAATCCCCCATCCCACTAGGAAGTTCAAATAAGAAACATCTCCTAAGACTTGAAAACCAAAAGAGAAAAGGGTGAAAGAGAAAAGAAGAAGTTCAAAGGGTGGCACTAGGATCATTTGGGTTTAGATTGATAGGATGAATACTTTGGGTGCCTTTGGGTAGACAAGGTTTTGTTCTTGTATGTGTCTAAGTGTTCTTACCTTTAGCATTCTTCTAAAGCTAAATCCATTTTATGAGAGAACCTTGTTATTGTGAAACCCTTCTCTAAAGAGAGACCATCATTGTCTCTAAACCCTTTTATTACCAAGCCAAATGAGTTTAAGCATTGCATAGAATTGATTCATGTTCTTGATTAATGAATGTTAAAGGAAATGGTTGATTTGAATGCATGTGGATAACCAAGGCTCAAATCAGTAAGGGTTGTGATTACTTGTCTAAAGTCTTTAAGTACAGCTCATTCACCTTGCATCTTAGTACTAGTAACTTGGACATTGATTCTAGCTGGTTTATAGGCAAGCTTTAGGAGCTGAGATCCCACCTTTAAACCTCATCTACCTTCTTATGTCTTTTTTATTTGCTTGAGGGCAAGCAAAGACTAAGTTTGGGGGTGTTGATGTTCATATAATTTACCATGTTTTCCCTTAGTTTATTCACATCTTTTGCATCTTTTGCTATCCATTTTCACCATTATTGCATAGCTTTAGGACTAATCATGCATTAGAGCATAGTTGCATTGCATTTGCATCTTTTCATGCATTATCAGGTGATTTTGGAGCTCAAGGAGCATGGAAACAATCTTGAAGAGAAGTGAAGCAATCTTGAAGGGAAAGCAAGAGAGTTAAGGCTGAAGAACCAAGCTCCGGAGTCCAGCTCGACCAAGCACACGACCGAGTGGGGAGATGGACTCGACCGAGTGGAGGATGCACGAGAGAAGCCAGCTCGACCATGCACTCGACCGAGCACAGGGTCGAGTTGACCGAGCTGTTGACTGTTTTGTCTTTTAGCAATTTTAGGGCTTCCACCTCCTCTACTATAAAAGGGCTTGTACCTGCAGCCACCAAAGATAGACAGCTACCAAAGATAGACAGCTTTTTAGAGTAGTCAAAACCTAGTTTTTACCCCTTTTGGGATTATTCCTTTTGCACTTTTCTTTTTATTTTTAGATCTTGTACTTTCTTAAGGAAAAAGCTAAATTCCTCAATATTGTTTGTTTCATAACTTTCTTAATATTGAGAATTTGAGCTTGATTCCTTCATCAGTATTGTAGATCTTGGTTTCATCTTTCTAATGATGCAATTTTCGTGTTTTTCTGGGTTTATGATTTGATGTTCATCATGTGTTCTTGTGAGTAGTGGTTTAGGATCTTGAGGATGGGTTAGGCTGAGTTGATCTTGTGGTTTGTTTGATTTGGTCAAGCTTGATTNGATTGATCTTGTGGTTTGTGTGACTTGGTCAAGCTTGATTGTTGTAGATCTCTTCTAGGGTAGATGATCTTAATGCTGATTCTATATCTGAGAGGGTAGAGTCTGATTTCAAGCTTCTTAGCATCACACCAATGTTTAGGAAGCATATATAAGGCTAGATCTAGAGCTTACCATTAGGCTTGCTAAGAGATTAGAGGTCTTGTTTGGTTTGAGATGTATTGCTTAATGCCTGCTTGTGTAGATTCTTTACTTTGTGAGAACAAGTCTAGAAGATGCTCAGGTTTGATTGTTTCTTGACCATGAGAGTGGGAGAAACTTGTCTTAGATTCATATGTCTAGAGATTAGCTCATAGCTTGCTTGAGATTTGTTGACCAAGTTAGATAACCACAATGATCAGTTCAGCCCATGAATCCCTCCTCAAGGCCTTCTTTGTTTATTGATTTTTAACTCTTAATCGTGCTGTTTGATTGTTGTTTGATTTGGTTTAGCATTACTCTGTTTTTATTGCATTGCTCTGTTTCCCAGATTTGACTAACTCGACCACTCACTCGATCTACACTCGATCGAGTGCTGCTCGAGTTCATCCCCAGAACTCTTGTTTATGCTTTATATTTGTCCTGTCTTTCATTCTAGTTGCATTTATATTGCATTTACTTAGTGTCCTGTTCATTACTTGTCTTGCATTAGTTCATTAGCATAGTTTCTACTTCTGTTGGTTGCATCATTACTGTTTTAATCATCTTGTTTCATTTGCATTTAGTTCTTAGTTCTTATAGTTTTACTTTCTACACTTTACATTTACATCATAGGATTGTTAGTGACAAACATCCTTTCATATTGGCTTGACTTAGGCATAATATTCACATCCTTAGTGATCACAACACTCAGATTGGATTGACACATCTTATACTGCAACTGCATAAGGGGAATTGAAACACCCATCCATCCATTCATTCATCATTGCATTCACCACACTTCCATCTTCCAACCACCAAATATTCATGTTTCAGGTGCGGTTGGCTCAGGAGAAGGATTTGGGGATGGTGAATGCCTCAAAAGATGTGGATTCAGAGTATCAGGTCTAAGATAATGGTACTATCTTGGTGCACAATCGGGTTTGTGTGCCCAAGGATGAGGAGTTGAGACAGGAGATCCTGAGAGAGGCTCATGCGAGCAGGTTTTCTATTCATCCAGGAGCGACTAAGATGTACCGAGATCTCAAGAGGTACTATCACTGGGTCGGGATGAAGAAGGATGTAACTAGTTGGGTTTCGAGGTGTAATGTGTGTCAGCTAGTGAAGGCTGAGCATCAGGTTCCTGGCGGTTTACTGAAGAGTTTACCCATTCCTGAGTGGAAGTGGGATGTGATCACCATGGATTTTGTGGTAGGTTTGCCAGTGTCATGGACCTTTGATGCTATTTGGGTCATTGTGGACCGGTTGACTAAGTCAGCACATTTTCTGACCATTAAGAAGACTGATGGAGCAGCGGTCTTGGCTAAGAAGTATGTGAGAGAGATAGTCAGGTTGCATGGGGTGCCAGCGAGCATTGTGTCTGACAGGGATTCTAAGTTCACTTCGGTGTTCTGGAAGGCATTCCAGGCAGCTCTGCCGTCCCGTTGACCCCACTAGCCCACCGCAGCTCAATTGGTGACAGCTTGTCCTGTGGGAAAGTTGTTAAAGGGTGGGAACAAGGGTTCGAGGAACGCCTGGCGCACCAATAACCTACTGTGGATTTGGATGAATAGTTCCATTTGCCCAGTAAGGGGTTAGGATCGATGCCCTGCAGGGCCAGCTTCGGGCCTATGGGGCAAGCTAGCGGTGGGCTAGTGGGGTCAACGGGACGGGTTGTCACAGCCTCTCTCGTCTAAGACAATTCAATGAGCACAAATACTATAGTATCCATAGCAAGGACATAATATTTTTTCATCAGTTGGAAAATATATGATACTTTGTAATTCATCCATAAAAACAAAATACAATTCCTGTTTTTTTTTTCAAATACTAAACGATATACATGTATATTTTAAAACTAATCAAAATGTTTTTTTTTTTGTTTATGGTGCTAACTCCAAATATCATATTTCTATTGGATTAGTTAGATTATTGCACTTATATAACCTAGACGAATCTATTATAGAACGGATAGACGTCCCATCTGATCTCGTCCCGTTCCGTCTTGTAAACTTCAAGTATCGAGTATTTATTTTGTAGATCTGTCTCGTTACCCGACCTATTATTAGATTCATTACTCAACCCCTTAATACCCGCTTTTTAATGTTTATTAAATAAAATGTTTTGGAATGACTTTGCAACATAAAAATATAAGTTTTTAGTTTTGAAGTTTGTAAATTTACATTTTTAGAACTATATCTTGCATATGTTTCTCTTTTATCTATTTTTACCGGGTATTATTTTTAATTGTAATTTTTTTTGTAAAGGTCGGGGTAAGGTATCTCAAAATTCAAGAATATTAATTCTTCCCATGTCCAACCGTAATCCACCAAATATGAAAAATAAATATAGAAAACAAATATGAAAGTCGTATAAAGTTAAAACTAAAAACTTATATAATTTTATGTTGCAAAGTCATTCTATAACACTTTTAATAATAATAATAATAATAATAATAATAATAATAATAATAATAATAATAATAATAATAATAATAATAATAATAATAATATATTGGTAATATATATTATATGAGTGTTTACATGATTTCTCCAGTAGAGGATATAAAGACCAACCAAATACTTAGCCAAAATGTTTAAGAAACAAAAACATAATTTTTTTTCTATAAAAAACGAAAACATATATTTCGGAATGAATGTTATTAATTATAGTCTCTCAAACATTGTCAAAAATTATAAAATATTTTCTTTTGTTGATGTGGAATCAAATATTTGAAAATGAAAATTAGAGAAAAATATCATATTCATGAATAAAAAATAAAGCATCTCCTCGAATAGTACTAATAGTACTCATGGCGAGAGCCGGTCCATAGGCTAAGACAATGAAGCATCAACTTGCGGCCGTATATACTATATACAAAATTCAGCCCAGATTTGTCAAAAAAAAATTTGGTCTAATGGTGTTAGGACTGTTAGTGGAGACTCACTCATCGGGAGTTTGAACAACCTATAGCTCATTTTTATAAATTTTTCGTCTTTGTTATAATAAACATTTATATATATATATCTACAATCAAAGCAAAGGAAAATACGCAGCTGCCATGGCAACATGGCTAGCATCAAGATTCTTCTCCGTTTTGTAACTTTAATGTATTAATGATTCCCTAAAACTTCAAATACAGTTTGAACAAATGGTTATGTAAAACATTTTTTTGAATAAATTTTACATTTTATTCAAATATATAAATATATATATATATATATATATATATTATAAAGTAGGGTTTTGAAAGTTAGCCATTAATAAGATTTTGACATGTGTCAAGTTTATATATATATATATGAGATTTTGACATTTGTAAAATTTAATATTTAACAGGAGGAATTTGAGATTAAAACCAAAAATCAAAATATATTGTTTTAAACAATATTAATAATATAAAAAGAGAATTATCAAAAATTACAAAAATTATTTTAAAAAAATAATAACTATAAGGAGATTATATATATATATATATATATATATATATAATAAGATAGATCCCTCGGTCTATTCCCAAATTGATAATTTCCTACATTCAATTAGTAATGGTAAGATATTAAAAATTAATAAACCTCTCTCTCTAGAAAAACTCTCTCTCGTGTCTATGGAGACTGGTCTTTAGGGTTTGGATTGGATTTGGTTTTGATCTTGTTTGGGTTTGATGAGGGCGGATCTCCCCTTGAGATTCTGTTGGGTTGTTTGGGTTGTACTCGATTTTGATTTTGTGGATTCGCGATGGAGATTTGGGCAGATTGGGTTTCGTATCTTGGGGTTTTGTCGATTCACTTTGGTCCCATGGAGTGTGCGATGGGGGCTCAATTCCAGACATGACGGATCTCGTCTTAGCGGTAATCTCGGGATTTTTGGTGGAAATTGGTTTGACCGGGAATGGATTCGGGGATTAAGGGGTTCTGTTTTACGGATTCTCTTAGATTCTCAATTATTGAGAGGGGTTTGTCACGGGCTCCAGTTCAGGGGCGTGATTCTAGGGTTTTAAGAGGCGGATATGGTGGGATGGAGATGTATTCCAACTTTGAGGATCCGGATTTATGTCTTCTTGCGACTGGGTCTTATGTGACGAACTATAAACACCCCTCACAGGTTGGGTTCAGTTCTCATCATTCTTTCTAGTATCGAGTTTGCCTTCTGCGAGTTATTTGGGTTCCTTTGCAGTGTCATACACCTTTGTTTCTTTCTTTCGGTTTCTTGGGTCTTTTCTGGTTTCAGGGTACGGCTGGGAGTTCCTTGGGGTCTGGGAGTAAGCTGAAGATCAAGGTCCCACACTTTGACAACACTGCTTTGATCGAGGGGTATGATAAAACTTTGATTGGGCGATGCATGAATCCAGCTATGCAGGATATGAAGGCTTTGCTGTTCATGCTTCCCCGGATATGGAAGATGGAGGAGAGAGTTGTTGGGGCTGATCTTGGCTTAGGGCGTTTTCAGTTTGATTTTGACCAAGAGGAGGACATCAAGGAGGTTCTGAAGATGGAACCCTACCACTTTGACCATTGGATGCTCTCTTTGGTCAGATGGGAGCCGGTTGTGGATCCGCGATACCCCAGTCTCATCAAATTCTGGGTTCGTGTGATGGGTGTCCCTCTGCATTTCTGGGCAGATGAAAGTTTTCGGACCATTGGAGCTGATTTGGGAGAGGTGCAATAGGTTGATCTGGATAATGGTCGGGTTAAGGTGTTATTGAACGGTTTCAAACCTCTGATCTTTGAAGCCTCTGTTGAGTTTCACAGCGGCGAGGAGACGACTATCTCTCTGAGATATGAACGTTGGTATGGTTACTGTTGGCGATGTGACAGTCAATGTCATGACTTGAGCCGTTGCCCATTGCTTGGTGATAAAGGGAAACAACGCCTTGAGGATGGTTTTGATTCTCGATCCGTGGATAAGTTACAGAGCTACAAGGGTGCAACAGTGAATGGTGGGGCTCAGGGTAATGGTTCGGGTGCGAGTGGTGCTGGTTCAGGGGCGTCTATTCAGGGCTCTTCTCATGGGAATGGGCGTGGTGTGGGACATCAGGCTGGGCATTATCGGGCTCATCAGGGTTCGCGTAGCAAGTGGAAAAAGACTAAAAAAAGTTCTTCTTCTGCGGATGAGAGTTTGGTGAAAAAGGATATACCTGTGATTCCACCTTCTACAACAACATCTCAGGTGGTTGGTTCAGCAAGTGGTGCAGCTCAAATCCACACTAGCATTGAGGGCATTAACCTTTCTCCCACTGAGCAGAAGATGCTTGATGCTCTTCTGGGTCCTCAAGGATATGTGTATGTGGCTGCGGATGATGCCTTGGTGGTTTCAGCGCAGGGGCGTGAAAAAAAAGGTGTGTAAGAATCTGTTTCCCAGTGTACCAGCCTCAGGGCCCATGGAGTTGTCACAACAAGAAGTTCTTTTCTCTGAGGATCTTGGTAATTTGTTGGGCAAGAGTTTCCGTCTAGGGGTGAGAATGACTTGAGCTTTATGGATACTATCATGGAGGAGCACGGTGTGGTGTCCAAGGGGTCTTCCCAAGAGGATATTTCTATAACATATGAGGGAGAGGTTGATGAGGGCTCTGATGGGGTGGTTCTTACGGATCAAGCTTCGAGTGAAGAGGTTAATGTTGGTGAGGAAGTTTTTTCTGAGGCTGTTGGTGGTATTGTGCCTCCGGCACCGGCCAGTGGTGGTGAAGCAGAAGGTTTCTCTTCCGGGTGCAAGTACAAAGAAGAGGAACATAGTTTCCTTGACATCTCCGCGTAAGAAGGCGGTTGCCAAAGGGGGTGGACTGACTGGGAAAGCCAGTTCTCATCAAGGAGGAAGGCCTCCAACTCACCCAGCTTAATTTATGTGTGTTGTACGACGAGGGCAGCATGGTGGTGATGAGCAAGCCTNGGAGACGACTATCTCTCTGAGATATGAACGTTGGTATGGTTACTGTTGGCGATGTGACAGTCAATGTCATGACTTGAGCCGTTGCCCATTGCTTGGTGATAAAGGGAAACAACGCCTTGAGGATGGTTTTGATTCTCGATCCGTGGATAAGTTACAGAGCTACAAGGGTGCAACAGTGAATGGTGGGGCTCAGGGTAATGGTTCGGGTGCGAGTGGTGCTGGTTCAGGGGCGTCTATTCAGGGCTCTTCTCATGGGAATGGGCGTGGTGTGGGACATCAGGCTGGGCATTATCGGGCTCATCAGGGTTCGCGTAGCAAGTGGAAAAAGACTAAAAAAAGTTCTTCTTCTGCGGATGAGAGTTTGGTGAAAAAGGATATACCTGTGATTCCACCTTCTACAACAACATCTCAGGTGGTTGGTTCAGCAAGTGGTGCAGCTCAAATCCACACTAGCATTGAGGGCATTAACCTTTCTCCCACTGAGCAGAAGATGCTTGATGCTCTTCTGGGTCCTCAAGGATATGTGTATGTGGCTGCGGATGATGCCTTGGTGGTTTCAGCGCAGGGGCGTGAAAAAAAAGGTGTGTAAGAATCTGTTTCCCAGTGTACCAGCCTCAGGGCCCATGGAGTTGTCACAACAAGAAGTTCTTTTCTCTGAGGATCTTGGTAATTTGTTGGGCAAGAGTTTCCGTCTAGGGGTGAGAATGACTTGAGCTTTATGGATACTATCATGGAGGAGCACGGTGTGGTGTCCAAGGGGTCTTCCCAAGAGGATATTTCTATAACATATGAGGGAGAGGTTGATGAGGGCTCTGATGGGGTGGTTCTTACGGATCAAGCTTCGAGTGAAGAGGTTAATGTTGGTGAGGAAGTTTTTTCTGAGGCTGTTGGTGGTATTGTGCCTCCGGCACCGGCCAGTGGTGGTGAAGCAGAAGGTTTCTCTTCCGGGTGCAAGTACAAAGAAGAGGAACATAGTTTCCTTGACATCTCCGCGTAAGAAGGCGGTTGCCAAAGGGGGTGGACTGACTGGGAAAGCCAGTTCTCATCAAGGAGGAAGGCCTCCAACTCACCCAGCTTAATTTATGTGTGTTGTACGACGAGGGCAGCATGGTGGTGATGAGCAAGCCTTGGTCTGGGCTTCGGTGTGTTTTTTGGTTTTTCCTGTTTTGTTTTCTTTGAATAAGACACCAGTGGTTAATCCGCATGGTTGTAGTTTTGTTTTGTTTTGGTTGTTATTTTTGTTCTGTTTCATTCTGGGTTGTGCCCTTTGTTTCTTATGTATTCAAATAATAAAACCTTCATGTTCGCTCTTAATTTGGTTTAATGAATTACTGTTATACAGGCCTCGGTATTGGGATAATTATGGGATGTGTCGTAATTTTATTTTGAGGTTTCGATGTGAATCAGGATATGGGCCCTTATCGGGCCTTTTTCTTTGTCTCATGACAGTTTCGTTTCTTGGGCCTTTTATGGATAAATTAGTCTCGAGTTTCTGGTTTTTACTACCTTCAGTGGGTTATAATTTTCTCCAACCCTCTCGTCCCATTTCCGCTGTTATTTTTACTCTTGCTTTTTTTTCATATTGCTATGGGTTTTCTGTTTTGCACTTTTTTTGACAGGCTTGGTACAACGGTTTATTTCTGGTACTTGTCATGGTATCCTTCTCCAGAGGGTGGGAGAAGGAAACCTTGGGGTTTCTCATCCCCATTTTGTTAAAAGTTTTTTATGAATATAATAAGTTGGAATTGTCAAGGCCTTGGTAACAAGGCCACTATTGGACATCTCAGGGATTTATGGACTAACCATCGGCCTGATTTTTTATTTCTTATTGAGACGAAACAATCATATTTTGTTGTTGAGAAATTTGTGGGACATTTTGGGTATAAAAATTTAAAAACAATTGAACCTATTGGGTGTAGTGGGGGTCTGGCCCTTTTTATAATCAAGCTGATTTTCAGGTCAATGTTTTATTTGAGTCTAATCGGTTAATTGATATTGAAGCGGTTTTCAAAGGATGGATAATATACTTAACTTTTATTTATGGTGATCCAGTCCCTAAGAACCGAAATTTTGTTTGGGAACGTCTTGTACGAATTAGTACTTGAAACAACCCTTCCCGTTTTTTTTTTTTTTAATACCTTAATTTACTAGTGGTCCCATACCCACTAGCACCCTAGCAACAATCAATAACCGCGGATAACAAATAAAACAATTCCCATTAATCCAATAACAATAATCCAATCATCAATATCACCATAAACCAAATAAGTAATAACCAAAAGCTAACATCCTACAATGTTCCAATGACTTAATGCTAGCAACCTAACAATAGCTAGACCACAATCAACCAAGCCTCTAGAACATCCCTTCCTCATCGCCTTGATTCCACGATCACACTTTGCCTTTACCTGCACCACAAACACATATTGCAATGCATGAGTATTTTACAAACACTCAGTAAGGCAATCCTCCCATCTACTTGGCTATACACACAAGCAATAGAGTATCCAATAACCACACACAACAATCAACACACAACAATCAACAAAACAGGACTCAGCATCGACCGATGCCAACATGCATCGACCGATGCCAACTGAGGAAGCATCGATCGACGCAGAAGCTGCATCGACCGATACAAGTTGCACTTGCATCGACCGATACCCAGTCTGCATCGACCGACGCATGCTCGACGCAACACGAAAACCCTAAAGTTTATCGCGCCGTCCTCGCACTTGCATCGACCGACGCAAGCAATGCATCGATCGACGCAACGTCGAGCACCGTGATTTCCCCGAAGCTTCTCGCCGGATCTCGTTCCTACAACCACAGAAACTCATTCCCAAGCCACAAGAAAGCTTCCTAACGTCCTTAACTACGATCTAACACATCTAACAACACCAAACAGGCAAGTTAAAGGTTCCTCTAGCTTAGATAAGCCATGGTCATGCACTTACCTGTGCCAAGACGAATCTGAACAATAAACAAGCAAGAACAAGCCTCTAGGAAGCTCCTACAACGATCCCAGCTACAGATCTCTACAGGAACGCACCAAAACTCCAAGAAATCTCCAGAAACTCTCAAGAACTTTTCCTCTCTTTCGTTTTCTCTCAAAAACGGCCAAACAACACTAATGGAACAAAAAGTCGACTTAAGGGTTTTTCCCTAACCCAAAACGCAGCGTTTTACTTAAGTCAAAAACGCACAGGAACAACCTTGCATCGACCGATGCACAACTTGCATCGACCGACGCAGAACCTAAACCGGGATTTTGGTTCACGGATGTTACAATTCTCCCCCACCAATAAGGATTCGTCCCCGAATCCCGCAATACCGTCCATCCTCCAAGGACCTCCGTGCCACCGTCAACACGGCCCGCACGTCCCTAGACCGGACCAACACCGTCAGCCAAGGTTTCCCGTGCCACTGTCGCAACAGCCCGCACACCTCCGACTGACCCTCGAGGTCTCCCTCTAGCCAATATACTCGCATCATAACACTATTTGCTCACAACTCAGTGCTTCCCCCGTTCGTGGTCGCAACCAACGAATCATGCCGGCTCGCTATCAGGCCAACCGCCTTTAGCTACAGCATCCAGGAAGTCACTCACACACACTCCCCCCGCTCTCGGGTCGCAACCCTCGAGACATACCGGCTCACTGCCGAGCCTCGGCTCACAGCTACGGTATCCAGGGAGCCCCACATATCCCGCTATTGGGTCGTCACCCTCAAGCGCGCTCTCGGATCGTCATCCGAAGCAACATACCACTCCCACTCTCTGGCCACAAAGTCCATCGAGCTATCGGTATCACGTGAGTTGGGCCCACACGGCCTAGAGCAAAAACAAACACTGATGCCAACGAGTATCTCCCGGCTAGATCTACCTCACTTTTCCACAAAACATTCCCATTTTAGAAACTTCCTATTTATGGAAACCTTCCTTTTGTGGAAACTTTCTATTTATGGAAACTTTCCAAAAATAGAAACCCGAGCTATTTCTCTTTTCCCATGACAACAACAGTCAAACATAAAGAAAAATACTCATCTTATTAATCTCAAAATGTCATAATCGTTACAATCTCAACGAAATTACATCAGAAAAACCAAAAATACAACAACCGGAGCCAACAACCCGCATCCCGAGCACCACCTCATCTTGATACTTAGTCGCACAACCAACCACCCCTAAGCGACCAAATATCAAGAGAGATGGGCTGGAATACTCCGTACCCGCTCCAGCCACGGACTACAACTCGGACCCGGCTAGACAAGCTCAAGTCGCGGTCTGCTTCTCAAACCACTTCTTAAACCTTGCCTTCATCCTCGCCTCGGGCTCCCAAGTCTGCTCCTCTACTCCGTCACAGTCCCACAGGACTCTCATCAAAGGAATCTTCTTCTTCCGAAGTTCCTTGACTCTCCTCTCGAGCACCCTCACTGGTCTCGCCTCTAAAGTCATGTTAGGCTGAAGATCCTCAGGAATCTTAGCCAACAACTGATCACCCTCGTGAAGACACTTCCTCAGCATCGACACATGAAATACCTTGTGGAACGCACGCATAACCTCAGGCAACTCCAGCCGGTATGCCACTGGTCCCACCCGCTCAACCACTCTGAACGGACCCATGTACCTCGGACTCAACTTAGTCTCTGTCAATGACCTGTTCGGACCCCGCAACATGGCCATCTTGAGGTACACTCTATCACCAACCTGAAACTCAAGATCCTTTCTCCTCTTATCAGCATAGCTCTTCTGCCGATCCTGAGCCTCCTTCATGTTCAGCCTCAAAACCCGAATCTTCTCCGAGGTCTCCTGAACAAAATCTGCACCAAATATGCTCCTCTCCCCCACCTGAGTCCAACATAATGGTGTACGACACGACCTCCCGTACAAGGCCTCATAAGGAGCCATCCCAATAAGCAAACTCCACCAAACTCAAATGATCTGCCCAATGACCACCCCAATCCAGCACACACATCCTCAATACATCCTCCAAAATCTGAATCGTCCTCTCTGACTGACCGTCTGTCTGAGGATGATAGGCTGTACTCATATGCACCCNAAGTCCATCGAGCTATCGGTATCACGTGAGTTGGGCCCACACGGCCTTGAGCAAAACAAATACTGATGCCAACGAGTATCTCCCGGCTAGATCTACCTCAACATTTCCACAAATTTCCCTTTTTAGAAACTTTCTAATTCTGGAAACCTTCCTTTAGTGGAAACTTTCTATTTATGGAAACTTCCAATAATAGAAACCCGAACTATTTCTCTTTTCCCATGACATTAACAGTCACACATAAAGAAAAATACTCATCTTATTAATCACAAAAATGTCATAATCGTTACAAACTCAACGAAATACATCAGGAAAACAAAAATACAACAACCGGAGCCAACAACCCGCATCCCGAGCACCACCTCATCTTGATACTTAGTCGCACAACCAACCACCCCTAAGCGACCAAATATCAAGAGAGATGGGCTGGAATACTCCGTACCCGCTCCAGCCACGGACTACAACTCGGACCCGGCTAGACAAGCTCAAGTCGCGGTCTGCTTCTCAAACCACTTCTTAAACCTTGCCTTCATCCTCGCCTCGGGCTCCCAAGTCTGCTCCTCTACTCCGTCACAGTCCCACAGGACTCTCATCAAAGGAATCTTCTTCTTCCGAAGTTCCTTGACTCTCCTCTCGAGCACCCTCACTGGTCTCGCCTCTAAAGTCATGTTAGGCTGAAGATCCTCAGGAATCTTAGCCAACAACTGATCACCCTCGTGAAGACACTTCCTCAGCATCGACACATGAAATACCTTGTGGAACGCACGCATAACCTCAGGCAACTCCAGCCTATATGCCACTGGTCCCACCCGCTCAACCACTCTGAACGGACCCATGTACCTCGGACTCAACTTAGTCTCTGTCAAAGACCTGTTCGGACCCCGCAACATGGCCATCTTGAGGTACACTCTATCACCAACCTGAAACTCAAGATCCTTTCTCCTCTTATCAGCATAGCTCTTCTGCCGATCCTGAGCCTCCTTCATGTTCAGCCTCAAAACCCGAATCTTCTCCGAGGTCTCCTGAACAAAATCTGCACCAAATATGCTCCTCTCCCCCACCTGAGTCCAACATAAAGGTGTACGACACGGCCTCCCATACAGGGCCTCATAAGGAGCCATCCCAATACTAGCCTGGTAGCTGTTGTTATAAGCAAACTCCACCAAACTCAAGTGATCTGCCCAATGACCACCCCAATCCAGCACACACATCCTCAATAAATCCTCCAAAATCTGGATCGTCCTCTCTGACTGACCGTCCGTCTGAGGATGGTAGGCTGTACTCATATGCACTTTCGTGCCCAACTCTGCCTGAAACGCCCTCCAGAACACCGAAGTGAACTTGGAATCTCTATCAGACACAATACTAACAGGCACACCATGCAATCTGACTATCTCCCTCACATACTTCTTGGCCAAAACCGCTGCTCCATCAGTTTTCTTGATGGCCAGAAAATGTGCAGACTTAGTCAAACGGTCCACAATGACCCAAATAGCATCAAACGTCCTCGACACAGGTAAACCTACCACGAAGTCCATCGTGATCAAATCCCACTTCCACTCTGGAATGGGTAAACTCTGTAACAAACCACCAGGAACCTGATGCTCCGCCTTCACCAGCTGGCAAGTATCACACTTCGCCACCCAGTCAGCTACGTCCTTCTTCATCCCGACCCAGTGATAGTACCGCTTGAGGTCACGGTACATCTTGGTCGCTCCTGGATGAATAGAGAACTTGCTCGAATGAGCCTCTCTCAGTATCTCCTGCCTCAAATCCTCACCCTTGGGCACACAGATCCGACCATGCACAAGGATAGTACCATTAGCAGAAACCTGATACTCTGCACCCGCAGCCTTAGAGGCATTCACCAGCCCCTCATCACTCTCCTGAGCTAACCTCACTCTGCTCAACAAATCTGCTCTATCAACTGCCTCCAAACCCAAAGGTTCCTGTGAGATAGCACACAAACTCAATGCACTAATCTCACCTACCAACACCTCCATATCCTGCTCCTGAGCCGAAGCCACCCGCTTCCGACTCAAGGCATCTGCAACCAGATTAGCTTTACCAGGATGGTAAGCTATGTCCAAATCATAATCCGCTACTAACTCCATCCAACGCCTCTGCCTCAAATTCAGCTCAGGCTGAGTAAAAATGTACTTCAGACTCTTGTGATCTGTAAATACCTGTACCTTCCCACCATACAGATAGGATCTCCAAATCTTAAGAGCAAAGATCACTGCTGCCATCTCCAAATCATGAGTAGGATAATTAGCTTCATGCTTCCGCAACTGCCGCGAAGCATAGGCTATAACCTTCCCCTGCTGCATAAGTACACAACCCAACCCCACTCTAGAAGCATCTGTATACACAACATAAGGCTCGTCCTGCTCAGGCAATGCTAACACCGGCGTGGTAGTCAACATCTGCTTGAGACTTGCAAAACTTGCCTCACACTCTGGTGACCACACAAACGGGACATCCTTCCCTGTAAGCTTAGTCATCGGCTGAGCCATACTCGCAAAACCCCGAACAAACCTCCTGTAGTAACCTGCTAACCCCAGGAAACTCCGAATCTCAGTGGCACTCTGCGGCCTCGGCCACTCCCTGATGGACTGAATCTTCTCTGGATCCACTGAAACTCCCTCAGCTGAAACAATATGACCCAAGAACCCCATCTCACGCTGCCAGAAACTGCACTTACTCAGCTTAGCAAACAACTTCTGCTCCCGCAGCTTCTCCAACACTGCTCTCAAATGTACTGCATGCTCCTCAGGACTCTTAGAATATACCAGGATGTCGTCGATGAAAATGATGACTGACACGTCCAGAAACTCCTGGAACACGCTGTTCATCAATCTCATAAACGCAGCTGGCGCATTTGTCAACCCAAACGGCATCACCACAAACTCGTAGTGCCCATATCTCGTCCTGAAGGCCGTCTTCCTCACATCTGCCTCATGTATAGGAATCTGATGATATCCTGATGCCAAATCGATCTTGGAGAACCAAGTAGCACCCCTCAACTGATCCAACAACTCATCAATCTCGGGAGAGGATACTTGTTCTTCACAGTGACTCGGTTCAGACCCCGATAGTCAATACACAACCGAAAACTCCCATCCTTCTTCTTAACAAACAACACCGGAGCTCCCCACGGTGAACAACTAGGACGGATAAAACCCTT
>NC_025699.1:22305829-22306114 GCF_000633955.1 Camelina sativa
ACCTTCCCACCATACAGATAGGATCTCCAAATCTTAAGAGCAAAGATCACTGCTGCCATCTCTAAATCATGAGTAGGGTAATTAGCTTCATGCTTCCACAACTGCCGCGAAGCATAGGCTATAACCCTACCCTGCTGCATAAGTACACAACCCAACCCCATTCTAGAAGCGTCTGTATACACAACATAAGGCTCGTCCTGCTCAGGCAGTGCTAACACCGGCGTGGTAGTCAACATCTGCTTGAGACTTGCAAAACTCGCCTCACACTCCGGTGACCATACAAAT
>NC_025699.1:22308065-22313934 GCF_000633955.1 Camelina sativa
GTAAAAGGATCCGACCGAGATGGTGGTAATCCCTGCAATGACTGGAACACATCCTCAAAGTCCTCCACAACCGGAATACCGCTAACCGTAGACTTCCCCACTGACTCTGGCATAGAGATAGTAACCAGATAAGCCTCACGGCCCTTCTCGATCATCTTCCCCGCCTGAACGGCTGAGATCACGAGACTCCCCGAAGTCGGTCTAATACCCTGAAAAACCAACTTCCCTCCTGGACGTTCAAACTCCACTCTACCCCGATAGCAATCCAAGTGCACCTTATACCGATGCACCCAATCCATACCAAGAATGACATCATATAACTCCACTGGACTGATAAGCAAATCCGCTGGCCACGACTCTCCTGCGATCTGAATATCAACTCCTTCAGCTCGTCCAATAACCCTCAGGAACTTGCCTCCCGCAACTCTGACAACTCCTGAACGCTCTCCAGAATCCCTTCTGATCCCCGCACTCTCGGCACACTCCGGAGTAATGAAGCTATGAGAAGCTCCATAATCAAACATAACATGGGACTTAAACCCGCCCACCAACAAGGTCCCTACACAAACCTCATGTGTTGAGAACCTAACACTTGACCACAAGCAAAGAAACAAAATATAATCTGAACTATTGAATTAACCAAGTTTAAATCTCAGAAGTTATACCTGTGATCGCTCCTGCACTAGTGCCACCGGGCTCCTGGGTCGAGTACACCTGCGACGTCGGCTCGATCCAACCCACCGGCTGCACACCGTGCTGCACAACCTGCTGCATCCCTGGCTGAGCTCCAGCCTGCAACACTGCTACTGCCCTCTGCTGCAACTGGGGACAACGTGGCTTGATATGCCCCGTCTCTCTGCAGTAGTAACACACCCGAGTATCTGTCCGCGGCTCCGTCACCGCCCGCTGCTCTGTCACTGCCCGCTGCTCACCTCTCTGTGGACAGCTAGTCACCTTGTGGTCCCTACTACCACACCCAAAGCATCTCGCACCCCCGTGCCTCGACCTCTGCATAGCATCAAACTTCCGCTTCTGCCCTTGCGCAGGCTTGCCGCCCTTGCTAGGAACAGAAGACGGCTGAGACTGCTGAGACTGCTGTGGCTGCACTGAAGAACCGACCACAACCACCTGTGACCTCAAATCATCCTCTATCCCAGCTGCAACCTCAACCAACTCCGCTCTCGTAGCATAACTCCTCACTCTACACCGAGTCCTCAAATCATCCCGCAGAGCCAACAAAAACCTCCGCACCTGAGCCGCCTCTGGCTCCCATGCCCTGCCTGCATACCCTACAAGCCGACTGAACTCTGCATCCAGCTCCCGCACTGTACGGTTCCCCTGAGTCAGACCCAAGAACCGTGCCTCCATACGATCAAGTGCCTCCTGAGGAAAATACTTGGAGTTAAACTCCCCCACAAAATCTCCCCAAGACATACCCCTCTGCACCCTCCGTGCTGTCACCGACCTCCACCACACACGAGCATCTCCTGACAAGTAAAACACTGCCAGATCCACCCTGTACCGGTCGGGACACCTAAGCGAAAGGAAAATATCCTCCATCCGCTCTCTCCACTCATCCGCTACACTCGGATCGGTACTTCCTGAGAAATACCCTGCTCCCACATGCCGCAGCTGCTCCATCATCCGCACATACTGAGCATCCACTACCTCGGCCCCCGGCTGCACACCTGCCTGCAAACCCGCTGCAGGCTGCACCACTGGAACCTGTCCACCACCCACTGGCGGCACTACTGGGTCCTGCCCACCAACCACCGGCGGCACTACTGGATCCTGCCCACCAACCACTGGCGGCACCACTGGACCCTGCCCACCAACCACTGGCGGCACAACTGCTGGAAGTCGCTGCAAAGCCTGAGCTACCTGAGCTAGCAAGTCCATCAAGACATCCTCCCTGCCCGGAGCACCTCCTGCTGCAACCCCCACACCCGGGGCAACACCGTGACCAACACCGTCACCCAAACCAGCCTGGTCTCCAGACACAATAGGATCAGCCTGTGACTCCGCTACCTCCTCACTGGCAATGCTCTGGGTCACACTCTCACTGGCCACAGGAACCTGACCTCGTCCCCGACCATGACCACGACCCCGCCCACGACCACGACCACGACCACGTCCAACAGCAGCCCCACCTCTAACCATCTGTGCCATCCAAGAACAGAAGGCTAAGCAAACGATAATTCTAATACACAAAAACACAACTCACCGTGGAATCACAAACAGGCTCGAAGGGGATGTTCTAGGACTTCATGCCACACACAATTGACCCAACTCACACAATCAATCATAGCATGGAATCCTAAACATCAACAGCAAAAGCACAATGAACCCTAGACCTAGAACCGTAAGGGCACTGATACCAAAATGAAACAACCCTTTCCGTTTTTTTTTTTTTTTTTTAATACCTAAATTTACTAGTGGTCCCATACCCACTAGCACCCTAGCAACAATCAATAACGCGGATAACAAATAAAACAATTCCCATTAATCCAATAACAATAATCCAATCATCAATATCACCATAAACCAAATAAGTAATAACCTACAATGTTCCAATGACTTAATGCTAGCAACCTAACAATAGCTAGACCACAATCAACCAAGCCTCTAGAACATCCCTTCCTCATTGCCTTGATTCCACGATCACACTTTGCCTTTACCTACACCACAAACACATATTGCAATGCATGAGTATTTTACAAACACTCAGTAAGGCAATCATCCCATCTACTGGGCTATACACACAAGCAATAGAGTATCCAATAACCACACACAACAATCAACACACAACAATCAACGAAACAGGACTCAGCATCGACCGATGCCAACATGCATCGACCGATGCCAACTGAGGAAGCATCGATCGACGCAGAAGCTGCATCGACCGATACAAGTTGCACTTGCATCGACCGATACCCAGTCTGCATCGACCGACGCATGCTCGACGCAACACGAAAACCCTAAAGTTTATCACGCCGTCCTCGCACTTGCATCGACCGACGCAAGCAATGCATCGATCGATGCAACGTCGAGCACCGTGATTTCCCCGAAGCTTCTTGCCGGATCTCGTTCCTACAACCACAGAAACTCATTCCCAAGCCACAAGAAGGCTTCCTAACGTCCTTAACTACGATCTAACACGTCTAACCACCTAAAACAAGCAAGTTAAAGGTTCCTCTAGCTTAGATCAGCCATGGTCATGCACTTACCTGTGCCAAGACGAATCTGAACAAGAAACAAGCAAGAACAAGCCTCTAGGAAGCTCCTACAACGATCCTAGCTACAGATCTCTACAAGAACGCACCAAATCTCCAAGAAAAACTTCAGAAACTCTCAAGAACTCTTTTTCTCTCTCGTTTGCTCTCAAAAACGGCTCCAACCCTTGAATGAAACCAAAACACGACTTAAGGGTTTCCTTTTCCCTTTGCCCAAAATGCAGCGTTTGACTTAAGTCAAAACGCGCAGAAACAACCTTGCATCGACCGATGCACAACTTGCATCGACCGATGCAGAACCTAAACCGGGATTTTTGGTTCACGGATGTTACAGTACTACTCGTTCCTCTCCATGGTTTGTGGTTGGGGATTTTAATGAGCTGAGAGGGAACCATGAGAAGCATGGGGGGAAGTTACGTCATCCTTCCTCCTTCCTCTCTTTTAGTGGTATGATCCAGGACTGTGGGTTTTTGGAGTTCCCCTTTCTTGGGGACTGTCTGTCCTGGAGGGGCTGGCGGGACAAAAAACCTATTCGCTGTCGTTTGGATAGAGCTTTAGGGAATGAGGATTGGCATGATTTGTTCTCAGATACTGTGACTGAATATTTGCCGATGATAGCATCCGATCATAAGCTACTCTTGGTTAATATCGGTGCCAAGCGGCCGCGGGGAAAGTGGGCTTTTATTTTTGACTGGCGCTGGATTGGTAAGTCAGGGTTGATGGATGCGATTAATTCGGGCTGGGAGGGGGCTTTGGCCCCAGGACCAGGTTCTTTCATGAAAAAAATTAGGAATTGCAGATGGACAATCTCCTAGTGGCGCAAGGCACAAGTTCTTTTTGGCAGGGAAACCATTGAGGACTTGAAACGACAATTAGAGGTCACTCTGGAGGATGATACTATTCCTCCTGCTGTTATCTCAGATTTACAGAATAGGTTGCGCCAGGCCTATGGGGATGAGGAAATTCATTGGTATCAGAAGAGTCGGAATAAGTGGATGCGATTGGGAGATCACAATACAAAATATTTTCATGCCCAAACAAAGCAACGACGTGCTCGCAATCGGATTACTGGCTTGTTTTCTAAGGACAATGTCTGGTCAACTGAGGATGGGGACATTTGTCACACGGCGGTATCATATTTCGAGGAATTGTTTACTTCAACAAATCCGGAAAAATTCGAGGAGATTTTAAGGGAGGTAATTCCGGTAATTACTGATGAGGAGAATGAGCGGCTTATAGGTCTGGCAACAGAGGCCGAGGTAAAGTCAGCTTTGTTTATGATGCACCCGGATAAAGCCCCAGGCCCGGATGGGATGACTGCTCTGTTTTTCCAGAAAGCTTGGGGAATAGTGAAAAGGGACGTAGTGGCTTTGGTTAATAGGTTTTTTGTGGAGGGGATTTTTGAAAAGGATCTGAATCGTACTCATCTTTGTCTTATTCCAAAGGTGGAAAAGCCTACTAGGATGGCAGAATTGCGTCCGATTAGTCTATGTAATGTGGGATATAAAATCATCTCGAAAATACTGTGTCAGCGGCTTAAGAGGGTTTTACCTGGTCTTATTTCAGAGACCCAATCAGCCTTTGTTCCCGGCCGGTTGACATCAGATAATATACTTATTGCACAAGAGTTGTTTCACGTTTTACGTACTAACCCGTCTTGTAAGACGAAATATATGGCCATAAAAACAGACATGAGTAAGGCTTATGATAGGGTTGAGTGGGATTTTGTGGCAGCTTTGTTACGAAAATTGGGGTTCGCAGAGACATGGGTGTCCTGGATAATGTTTTGTGTCACTTTGGTTTAGTATAGAGTTCTCCTAAATGGCCATCAAAATGGTTTGATTATTCCACAGAGAGGGTTACGACAGGGAGACCCTTTATCTCCTTATCTGTTCATTCTATGTACAGAAGTTTTAATTGCAAATACAAGGAAGGCAGAAAGGGAAAAACTTATTACGGGGATCAAAGTAGCGAATAAATGCCCGCCTATTACGCATTTGTTGTTTGCAGATGATAGCCTGTTCATTTGTAAGGCTGACAGAGAACAATGTCGGGTTATTCTAGATATGCTAAAGCAGTATGAATCTACTTCGGGTCAACAAATTAATTTTGCAAAGTCATCGGTACAGTTTGGTCACAAAATTGAGGACACAACGAAGTCGGAATTACAGGATGTCCTTGGGATCACCACTTTGGGTGGTATGGGGTCATATGTTGGTTTACCTGAAAGCTTGGGGGGTACGAATGGGTGGACGGTAAATTTGCTTTCGGAAGGGGGAAAGAAGTAATGATTAAATCTGTAGCTACTGCTGTGCCGACCTTCGTGATGTCTTGTTTTTGAATCCCTAAAACAATCACATCCAAACTTACTAGTGCGGTGGTAAATTTTTGGTGGAGTTCTAATGGACAGTCAGGGGGCATGCATTGGCTTGCTTGGGAAAAATTATGCGTTAGTAAACAGCTAGGTGGTCTTGGATTTAGGAATGTGGATGATTTTAATACAGCCTTGCTGGCTAAACAGCTTTGGCGACTAATTGATGCTCCGGATTCCCTGTTTGCCAGGGTTTTTAAAAGTAGGTACTATAGGAATACGCATCCGTTGGATCCAATTAGGTCTTACTCCCCATCGTATGGGT
>NC_025699.1:22317849-22318322 GCF_000633955.1 Camelina sativa
GAATATTCAGACCATTAAATTTGGCCTTTTATTTTTAAGATATTATCATTATTTATGGAATTTTGAAATATGTTTAAAAAGATTTAGGTTGGGGTTTAGAGATATTCTAACTATTAAAATTTCCCAAATGATTTTATAGTATGATATTTATTAAATTATATTGTATATATTTTTAATTTTCGTTTATTGTAACATAATTATAGTAATTGATAGAATTAAAGTTTGACCAATACAAATACGCTAAGAAGCTTTAAAGCGTGCTTAATTGTTCAAAATAATTAAAAATTTCAATTAAAAAAAACAAAACAAAAAGATGAAAATAAAAATTAACCAATATCATGTTTTGAAATGACGCAATTTTTTCAATCTCGGGGTTCAGATTTGATTTTTTTCCTTGTCATCATGCTATGACCCCCAGTCGATCCTATATTGCTGTCTGTATAATCTCTCTTAGATGAAGTCAAATTCATTTC
>NC_025699.1:22318422-22318726 GCF_000633955.1 Camelina sativa
AATTCCGGTTCACGGATGTTACAATTCTCCCCCACCAAACTGGATTCTTCCTCGAATCCCAATCAACCATCAGCCAAGGACTCCTGTGCAACCGTCTCCACGGCCCGCACTCCTCCGACCGATCTACAGAAGGTCACGTCTAGGCGATAGACTCACGCTCCAGGCGTCATTTGCTCTCGACTTTTGGACTTTCCTTTTTCTCATAGGCCTAAACCTTGAGTTTCATCGGCTCCTCATCAGACCTAAGTCTGCATGCCAATGTTGGCTCCTCATCGGGCCTAAGCCCGCATGCCATTATATATAA
>NC_025699.1:22320777-22324002 GCF_000633955.1 Camelina sativa
GAACGGACCCATATACCTCGGACTCAACTTAGTCTCAGTCAATGACCTGTTTGGACCCCGCAACATGGCCATCTTGAGGTACACTTTGTCTCCTACCTGAAACTCAAGATCTCTCCTTCTCCTATCAGCATAACTCCTCTGCCTATCCGGAGCCTCTTTCATGTTCAGCTTGAGAACCCGAATCTTCTCTGAGGTCTCCTGAACAAAATCTGCCCCGTACATGCTCCTCTTCCCCACCTGAGTCCAGCATAACGGTGTACGACACAGCCTCCCATACAAAGCCTCATAAGGAGCCATACCGATACTCGCTTGATAGTTATTATTGTAAGCAAACTCTACCAGGTTCAGGTGATCTGCCCAATGGCCTCCAAAACACACATCCTCATATGCACCTTAGACTCAGACTGTCCATCTGTCTGGGGATGGTAAGCTGTACTCATATGCACCTTAGTGCCCATCTCTGCCTGAAAAACCTGCCAGAACACCGAAGTGAACTTAGAATCTTTGTCAGACACAATGCTCGCTGGCACCCCATGCAATCTGACTATCTCCCACACATACTTCCTAGCCAAGACCGCTGCTCCATCCGTCTTGTTAATGGCCAGAAAATGTGCTGACTTAGTCAACCGGTCCACAATGACCCAAATAGCATCAAAGGTCCGTGACACTAGCAATCCTACCACAAAATCCATGGTAATCATATCCCACTTCCACTCATGAATGGGTAAACTCTTCAATAAACCACCAGGAACCTGATGCTCAGCCTTCACTAGCTTGCACACATCGCACCTAGCGACCCAACTAGCCACATCCTTCTTCATCCCGACCCAATGATAATACCTCTTGAGGTCACGGTACATCTTAGTCGCTCCTGGATGAATGGATAACTTGCTCGCATGAGCCTCTCTCAGAATCTCCTGCCTCAACTCCTCATCCTTGGGCACACAAACCCGACCGTGCACCAAGATAGTACCATTATCTGAGACCTGATACTCAGAATCAACATCCTTTGAGGCATTCACCAGCCCCAAATCCTTCTCCTGTGCCATCCGCACCCTACTCAAAAGATCTGCTCTGTCAACTGCTTCCAAACCCAACGGTTCCAGTGAAACAGCACACAAGCTCAAAGCACTGATCTCCCCTACCAGAGACTCCATCTCCTGCTCCTGAGCCGAAGCTACCCTCTTCCGACTCAGAGCATCTGCAACCGTGTTAGCCTTACCAGGATGATAGGCTATCTCCAAATCATAATCCGCCACAAGCTCCATCCACCGCCTCTGCCTCAAATTCAACTCAGGCTGAGTGAATATATACTTCAGGCTCTTATGATCTGTGAACACCTGTACCTTTGCACCATAAAGATAAGATCTCCAAATCTTCAGGGCAAAAACTACAGCACCCATCTCCAAATCATGAGTAGGATAGTTGCCTTCATGCACCCGCAACTGCCGCGAAGCATAGGCAATCACCTTCCCATGCTGCATCAGAACACACCCCAAACCAACTCTAGATGCATCTGTATAAACCACATAGGGTTCTCCCTGCTCAGGCAAAGCCAACACTGGCGCAGTAGTCAACATCTCCTTCAGGCTTGCAAAGCCTTCCTCACACTCTTCTGACCAGACAAAAGGAACATCCTTCCCTGTCAACTTAGTCATAGGACGTGCTCTGCTTGCAAACCCCTGCACAAATCTCCTGTAGTAACCTGCCAACCCAAGAAAACTTCTGATCTCTGTGGCATTCTGCGGTCTAGGCCAATCTCTGATAGCCTGAATCTTCTCTGGATCTACAGAAACCCCCTCTGCAGAAACAATGTGACCCAGAAAGCCCATCTCACGCTGCCAAAAACTACACTTGCTCAACTTGGCAAACAACTTCTGCTCCCGCAGCTTCTCCATAACTGCCCTCAAATGCACTGCATGCTCCTCAGGACTCTTAGAATAAACCAGGATATCGTCGATGAAAATGATGACAGATACATCCAGAAACTCCTGAAACACACTGTTCATCAATCTCATAAACGCTGCTGGCGCGTTAGTCAATCCGAAGGGCATCACCACAAACTCATAGTGCCCATATCTCGTCCTGAAAGCAGTCTTCCTCACATCTGCCTCATCTATCGGTATCTGATGATAACCCGACGCCAGATCTACCTTGGAGAACCAAGTAGCACCCCTCAACTGATCCAACAACTCATCGATCCTAGGAAGAGGATACTTGTTCTTCACAGTGACCCGGTTCAAACCCCGATAATCAATACACAACCTGAAACTCCCATCCTTCTTCTTCACAAACAACACCGGCGCTCCCCACGGTGATACACTAGGACGGATGAATCCCTTACTCAACAAATCTTCTAGCTGCTTCTTCAGCTCTGCCATCTCTGCTGGAGCCATTCTGTAAGGAGCCTTGGATAACGGTGTCGTCCCCGGTTCCAGTTCAATGGTAAAAGGATCCGACCGAGATGGTGGTAATCCCTGCAAAGACTGAAACACATCCTCAAACTCTTCCACTACTGGAATACCGCTAACCGTAGACTTCCCCACTGACTCTGGCATAGATATAGTAACCAGATAAGCCTCACGGCCCTTCTCGATCATCTTCCCAGCCTGAATGGCTGAGATCACGAGACTCCCCGAAGTCGGTCTAATTCCCTGAAAAACCAACTTCTCTCCTGGACACTCAAACTCCTCTCTACCCCGATGGCAATCCAAATGCACCATATGCCGATGCAACCAATCCATCCCGAGAATAACATCATACAACTCCACTGGACTGATAAGCAAATCCGCTGGCCACGACTCTCCTGCGATCTGAATATCAACCCCTCTAGCTCGTCCAATAACTCTCACGAACTTGCCCCCAGCAACTCTGACAACTCCTGTACGCTCCCCGGGATCCCCTCTAATTCCCGCACACTCTGCACACTCCGGCGTAATGAAGCGATGAGAAGCTCCAGAATCAAACATAACGTGGGACTTAAACCCGCCCACCAACAAGGTCCCTACACAAACCTCATGTGTTGAGAACCTAACACTTTATCACAGGAAACCATAAAATCTGTACCTACTAAAAACTCACAAAGATTAAGTACCAGAAATTATACCTGTGATCGCCCCGGCACTAATTCCACCAGTCTCTGCTGTCGTGTAAGCACGTGGCGTCTGCTCAATCCGTGCCACCTGCTGACCTCCAGGCTGCACCTGCTGCAACGCTGCCACTGCT
>NC_025699.1:22324964-22339576 GCF_000633955.1 Camelina sativa
GGAGTAATGAAGCTATGAGAAGCTCCAGAATCAAACATAACGTGGGACTTAAACCCGCCCACCAACAAGGTCCCTACACAAACCTCATGTGTTGAGAACCTAACACTTTATCACAGGAAACCATAAAATCTGTACCTACTAAAAACTCACAAAGATTAAGTACCAGAAATTATACCTGTGATCGCCCCGGCACTAATTCCACCAGTCTCTGCTGTCGTGTAAGCACGTGGCGTCTGCTCAATCCGTGCCACCTGCTGACCTCCAGGCTGCACCTGCTGCAACGCTGCCACTGCTACCGGCTGCAACTTGGGACAGAAAGGCCTGATGTGCCCTGCCTCCCTACAATGATAACATACCCGAGGCCCTGCCGTCTGAGCACTCCTCTTGGGACAACTTGCAACCTTGTGATCCTTGCTCCCACAACCGAAGCAACCCGCAGCACTCGGCTTCTGTGTAGCCTCCCACTTCCTCTTGGTTCCCTGAGCATGCCTACCGCCCCTGCTGGAACCACCCTGCTGCTGAGCCTTACCAGGCTGAGCTACTGGAGTAACCGACACTGACTGTGTCCGGATATCCTCCTCAATCTCTGGTACTGTCTCAACAAGCTTTGCACACGTAGCATAAGACCTCCCTCTACAGTGAACTCTCAAATCATCACGTAGAGCCCTCAAAAACCTCCTGATCTGAGCCTCCTCAGACTCCATAGCCCGACCCCCATAACAAAGAAGTTGACTGAACTCCAAATCCAGCTCCCGCACTGACCGTGTCCCCTGAGACAACTGAAGGAACTGCACCTCCAAACGATCCAATGCCTCTCTAGGAAAATACTTGCGGTTGAACTCCAGAACGAAGTCAGCCCAAGTCATCTCCCGCTGCACCCTCCTAGCAGCCACAGATCTCCACCACAACTCAGCATAGCCACTCAAAAAGTAGACCCCTATGTCCACCCAGAACTCCTCAGGACATCTCAGAGTATGGAAGTTACGTTCCACTCTCGTCCTCCACGCATCCGCAGCAGTAGGATCTACACCTCCTGAAAATTGCTCAGTACGCAACCAACCCATCTCTGTCAACATGCTGAGATAACGAGCACAACCTGAGCCCGAGCGGGCACCACTGGTGATAACCGCTCTAACACATGTGCTAGCAAAGCCGCAATATCAGCACCAGGGACTCCACCCGCTGGGGCTCCCAGACCCGGGACCCTAGCATCACCGACCACTGGTGCATCAACACCGCCCCCTCCGGCCACACTCACTCAATCCCCCGGAACTCCCTGCGACTCGCCAACACCCTCAGCTGTCACACTCTGGTCCTCGGTCTCACTAACCACTGGGGCTCTGCCCCTACCACGACCACGTCCACGACCACGGNTAACTTGCATCGACCGATACCCAGTCTGCATCGACCGACGCATGCTCGAAGCACACGAAAAACCCTAAAGTTCATCANTCTAACCATCTGCACTACCATGAACAGAAGGCTAAGCAAACAATTACTATTTAACACAGAAATAGAAACTCACCGTGGAATCACCAATAGGCTCGAAGAGGATGTTCTAGGACTCCATGCCACACACAATTGACTAACTCACATAATCAATCAAGACAT
This sequence comes from Camelina sativa, assembly GCF_000633955.1. NCBI lineage: Eukaryota > Viridiplantae > Streptophyta > Magnoliopsida > Brassicales > Brassicaceae > Camelina > Camelina sativa. The sequence continues at coordinate 22,326,576 of NC_025699.1, forward strand.
GCAATCCCAAACATCTACAGCACAAAGCCTAGTGAACCCAAACCTAGAACCGTAAGGGCTCTGATACCAAAATGAAACGACTGACCTCTTTTTTAAAAAAAAATATTAAATAATAAATATAATATAATATAATAATAAAATAAACTACAACTAGTGGTCCCATACCCACAAGCCACCTAACCACAAACACTTTCAACAGCGGAAATAACCAACCAATATCCAATAATAATCCAATAATAAAATATAACAATACTCAACATAATCAATATCCAAAACTACATAAGTCATAGAACCAGCAACCTAGCAATGTTCTAATGACCCAACTCTAGCAACCTAGCAATGCCAGACAACATAAAATCCGAGTCCCTAGAACATCCTCCTCTTCATTGCCTAGATTCCACGATCACACTTTGCCTTTACCTGCACCACAAACACATATTGCAATGCATGAGTATTTTACAAACACTCAGTAAGGCAATCCTCCCATCTACTGGGCTGTACACACAAGCAATAGAGTATCAGTAATCTTCACACAACAATCAACACACGTCAATCACAAAACAGGACTTAGCATCGACCGATGCCACACTAGCATCGACCGATGCCAAATGGAGAAGCATCGATCGATACAGAAGCTGCATCGATCGACACAAGTATAACTTGCATCGACCGATACCCAGTCTGCATCGACCGACGCATGCTCGAAGCACACGAAAAACCCTAAAGTTCATCACGCCGTCCTCGCACTTGCATCGACCGATGCAAGGTATGCATCGATCGACGCAACGTCGAGCACCGTGATTTCTCCGAAGCTTCTCGCCAGATTTCGTTCCTACAACCACAAAACTCAATCCCAAGCCACAAGAAAGCTTCCTAACGTCGATAGCAACAATCTAATACGTCTAACAACATACAACAAGCAAACTACTGAATTCTCTAGCTTAGATAAGCCATGGTCCTGCACTTACCTGTGCCAAGACGAATCTGAATCACAAACACTCAAGAACAAGCCTCTAGGAAGCTCCTACAACGATCCCAGCTACAGATCTCTACAGGAACGCACCAAATCTCCAAGAAAAATCCAGAAACTCTCAAGAACTCTTTCTCTCTCTCGTTCTTTCTCAAAAACGGCCAATCAACACGAATGGGACAAAACTCGCATCTAAGGGTTTTCCCTAACCCAAAACGCAGCGTTTGACTTAAGTCAAAACGCACAAAATTGAGCCAGCATCGATCGATGCTCCTACTGCATCTATCGATGCACATCCCAAACCGGAATTCCGGTTCACGGATGTTACACCTTGTAAACGCTTTTACAAGGTTTTGAAAAGCGTTTACAAGGTTTTTATAAGATATGAATTTCATTTTTTTTTTCGGGAAAATTTTTCGATTTTGGCAGGAAAAAAATAAATTTTAGCGGGAAATTTTTTTGATTTTGGTGTCTGTACATTCTTGTTGTCATTCAAAGAAAGAGTAATTTTGTCTTCTTTTACATAAAGAGGGGTAGTTTTAAAAATGGTCAACATGGAGGGGTATTTTTAAAAAGGGATATGGAAAATGGGGTATTTTTGTGAATGCCCCTATTTTTTTAAGCAAAAGAATAAACATTGAGTCAGTTTCAAATGATCTTCGATTTTTTCACCATTAGAGCTTTATAAAATTATTAGAAAGATAACATTATTTATATTTCTGAAAATAATTTTAAATATATATATTTTTACATCTCATAACATAGTTATATTATTATATTACAATAGATAGTGAAATTAATTTAATTTTGAAAATATATAGGAAATAATATTTATCAATTTTTGAATAATATTTACCAATTTTAGAATTTATAGGAGCAAAATATTGTGCATATAAATAAATTAAATAACAATGGGAGTTGACAAAAAAATAATATATATATATATATATATATAGCAGTGGCAGTTTTATGTAGTTTTATGGAATACTAAGGGTGAACAATAAATTGGGTAAGAAGCTCTCTGGCGACGACACGTCAGCTTTTTCTCCAGAATGCTTCTCTTTTAATATATAAGAGATTACAATTATCTTATGCATCATTTTACCAATCTTGAAAACTGTAATTTTTGATCGTTAAAACTGACGTGTGTCACTATCTGATGAGTTACTAACTTTGATATGTGATTCTGATCGTTAAAATTGACACGTGTCACGATCTGATGAGTTATTAACTTGGATATTTAATCCTTAAAACTTACACATGTCACGATCTGATGTGTCTTTAATTTTGATCTCTGATCGTTTAAACTAACACGTCTCACGATCAAGTGAGTTACTAACTTTGAGAACCAAGCTTTATATAATAAGATAAAATCTTAGATTTCATAATTTAAAAATTTTAACTAATTTAAAAATTATACATTACAAAATCGGCATGTGGGTTAAAATCTAGTTCTTCAACAAATCTTTAGAAAAAAAAATCTTTATAAAAATATAAACAAATCTTTAAAAAATCTTTCTCGATTAAACACGCCTGATATATTATATTTACATAACCATATATAATGTTAGGCGATTAAAAAAATAAAATAAAATCCATGGAATATTTTATATTAAAAATATGTTATTAAAATTAGATTTGGATCATTAGTTGGTTATAAAGATATAATACTTGAAAATATATCAAAAAATTTGTTTTTGGTATACTATAAAATAAATATATGGATCATTAGTTGGTTATAAAATTAAGATATTACCAATTTAAATGAGTTTAAGTTATGTATCATTTGTATAAACATCATTTACGGGATGACTTGATTATCAATTAATATCTCTAACTAAAATCTTTTGACTTGATTATTGATCGATTGACTTAAATTAATATCTAATTTATCATATTAATTTATTACTTATCATTATAATTGAGAATTTGTTAGAAATACCCTTTTTGATATATCCTTTTCAAAAATATCCTTTTTGGCTAATTTCTTTTTTGCCCTCCTTTTTTTAATAACCATTTTACCCTTACATGAAATTAATTTAATCAATAAAATGAAAAACAAAATTTTTCGACATATTTTCACCCCAAAAAATTTTTGAAAAGTTTTTCCCGCCAAAATTTTTTTTGGTCAAATAAAGTTTGACAAAAATTTCGACAAAAAAGTTTTCCCGCCAAACATTTTCCCGACAATTTTTTTGAAAACATTTACAAGGTTTTAAAAAGGTTATAAAACTGTTTTTAAAAGCGTTTACAAGAGTTTTAAAAGGTTACTAAAATTTTCTTTGATATCGATTTGGAATATGTAAACTCTTTTAAATTTGGATTTTTGTTCTCGTAAATCAGTTTTTAAAAGCCCCTTGTTCAACCATTTTCAAAATCTAGATTCAGATATGACGCATTCAGATCGATAAATGTGTTTGATATGGATTTGAAATTAGTAAAGTCTTGTAAATTTGGATTTGATATGGATTTCAGATCTGTCGTAGTTGAATTATGTCGATAAAGTGTGTTGATAAGACGACTTCAGATCGATAAAGTGTGTTGTTGATTTTTAAAAACCCTTTTAAATCTCTTGTAAATCCGTTGAAAACTCTAACTAAGTGTGTTTCTTTAACAGATGGCATCCAGTGATTTTGAAGCCCTTGCACTACCAGAAAGCATATATGATATGGGTTTTGAACAAATTGGTGGAGCAAACATATGTCAACATTTGGACTTAAGCCTAGTTGCCAAACTTGAAAAAGTATTAGGAAAAGAATCTTTCTCGAAGCTTCAAGCTTCCTTCCTTGGGCCTATCATCAATCTTTCGGCCAGAGACATCAAATCTTATGGGAAATTATTCCACTACTTGATGCTGAGAAGGCTGAAGACAAGAGGGAGAAACTTATGGTTTACAGTTGAAACGATCGACCCTTTTTTTTTTAATAGATAATAAATAATATATATATATATAAATAAACTACAACTAATGGTCCCATACCCACTAGCCACCTAACCACACTCACAATCAACAACGGAATAACAAAAACCAATATCCAATAATAAACAATTAATAATTCAATAACAATCTAATATCATAGCTTAAGCAATAACCAAATACCAAACAACAAGAAACAAAGAACCAGCAACCTAGCAATGTTTCTAATGACCCAACTCTAGCAACCTAGCAATGCCAGACAACATCCAATCGAGTCCCTAGAACATCCTCCTCTTCATTGCCTGGATTCCACGATCACACTTTGCCTTTACCTGCACCACAAACACAAATTGAGATGCATGAGTATTTGATAAACACTCAGCGAGACAATCCTCCCATCTACTGGGCTACACACACAAGCAATAAGATCTCTACGTGCCCCAAACAACAATCAATAAAACAAACCAGGCAATATACAAGCATACAACAATCCGTCGTAGCTGAAAGAAGGGTGTCGACCGACACCAGATGGTGTCGATCGACACTGGCAATCTAGTGTCGACCGACACCCTGCCCGACATTCCAGAAAACCCTAGTTTGTGTCGACCGACACCTCCACATGGCATCGATCGACACTCGCCAAAGTCTCGAGCCGTCCTTGCGTTGGTATCGATGGACACCCCAACTGGTGTCGACCAACACCAATGCCGAGCAGCGATTTCCTTCGATCAAAAACTCCGAATCTCGCCTCCATCTTCTCCAATCCGCTCCATGCATTCCCAGAAGCCAAACCCAGCCAAAGCAGCGACGAAATACCATAGAGAACTCAAAGAAACAACCACATAAGCACCAAATCACATAAAATCTAGAGATCTTAGCTTAGATAAGCCATGGTCATGCACTCACCTCTTTGCAGGAAGATTCTGACCAATAAGAAAGAATTCCCTCACTCCTAGCAAGCTTCTAGCACTTTCCCAGCCTCAGATCTCCCAAGAACAGCAAGGAATATCACCAAATCTCTCTCAAAGGCTCAAGAACACTTTTTCTCTCTTTCTTTTCTCAAAACGATAAACGGCGACTGAAACAAGAATATTTTGTGGGTGTGAATGATGATGAATGTGTATGCAATGATGATATATGGAATGGATGGGTGTTTCAATTCCCCTTATGCAGTTGCAGTATAAGAGGTGTCAATCCTAAATGAGTGTTTGTGAACAATTAAGATGTGAATATCAGTCTAAGTCAAGCCAAATGTAAAGATTGTTTGTCACTAACAATCCTAAGATGGAAATGTAAAGAGTCAGAAAGTATACTACAAGAACCGAGAACTAAATGCAAATGAAACAGAATGATTATAACAGTAATGATGCAAGAACAGAAATAGAAACTACTACTAATGAACTAATGCAAGACAACTAATGAACTGAAAGCTAAATGTATGCAACTAGAATGAAACAGGAATAAAGCAAGACAATCACAAATCATAAAACACAAAGTTCTGGGGATGAACTCGAGCAGCACTCGACCGAGTGTAGGTCGAGTGGGTGGTCGAGCTAGACTAGACGCAGAAACAGAGCAATGCAATAAAAACAGAGTAATGCTAAACCAAATCAAACAACAAGCAAGCAACAGGATTAAGACTTTAAAATCAATAAACAAAGAAGGTCCTGAGGATGGATTCATGGGATGAACTAATCATTGTGGTTATCTAACTTGGTCAACAAATCTCAAGCAAACTTTGAGCTAACCTCTAGACATATTAATCTAAGACAAGTTTCTCCCACTCTCATGGTCAAGAAACAATCAAACCTATGCAATTCTAGACTTGTTCTCACACAGTAAAGAATCTACACAAGCAGGCATTAAGCAATACATCTCAAACCAAACAAGACCTCTAATCTCTTAGCAAGCCTAATGGTAAGCTCTAGATCTAGCCTTATCTATGCTTCCTAAACATTGGTGTGATGCTAAGAAGCTTGAAATCAGACTCTACCCTCTCAGATATAGAATCAGCATTAAGATCATCTACCCTAGAAGAGATCTACAACAATCAAGCTTGACCAAATCACACAAACCACAAGATCAGTCCATCCTAACCATCCTCAAGATCCTAGGAAGACTACTCACAACAATACATGATTAAACAAGTCAAAAACCCAGAAATTATTGAAACTTGCTTTATTAGAAAGATAACTTAGAGATCTTTAATATTGATGAAAGGATCAAACTCAAATTATCAATATCTTGAAAGTTATAGAACCAACAAAATATAAGAATCTAGTCTTCTTTCTTAAGAAAGTACAAGATCTAAAAATAAAAATGCAAAAGGAATAAAGCTAAAAAAGATAAAAACTAGATTTAGAGAATATCTAAAAAGCTGGACCCTTTTGGTGGCTGCAGGTACAAGGCTTTATATAGGAAGGGGAGTGGAAGCCCTAAAAAATGGAAAAAGTCAAAGTAGTCAACGGCTCGGTCAACTCGACCTGTGCTCGGTCGAGTGGCAGGTCGAGCTGGCTTCTCTCGTGCATTCTCCACTCGGTCGAGTCCATCTCCCACTCGGTCGAATGCTTGGTCGAGCTGGACTCCGGACCTTGGTTCTTCAGCCTTAACTCCCTTGCTTTCCCTTTATGATTGTTTCGCTTCTCCTCAGCATTGCTTCCATGCTCCTTAAGCTCCAAAATCACCTGTTTATGCATGAAAAGATGCAAATGCAATGCAACTAAACTCTAATGCATGATTAGTCCTAAAGCTACACAATAATGGTGAAAATGGCTAACAAAAGATGCAAAAGATGTGAATAAACTAATGGAAAACATGGTAAAATATATGAACATCAACACCCCCAAACTTAGTCTTTGCTTGCCCTCAAGCAAATAAACAAGACATGGGAAGGTAGATGAGGTTTGAAAGTTGGATCTCAGCTCCTAAAACTTGCAAATAGACCATCTAGAATCAATGTCCAAGTTACTAGTACTATGATGCAAGTTGAATGAGCTGTACTTCAAAATTTTAGACAAGCATATCACAACCTTTACTGATTTGAGCCTTAGACATCCACATGCATTCAAATCAACATTTTCCTTTAACATTCATTAATCAAGAACATGAATCAATTCTATGCAATACTTAAACTCATTTGGCTTGGTAATAAGGGTTTTGAGACAATGATGGTCTCTTTTTAGAGTGGGGCTTGTCAATATCAAGGTTCTCTCATGAAATGGATTGAGCTTTAGAAGAATGCTAAAGGTAAGAACACTTAGACACATACTAGAACAAAACCTTGTCTACCCAAAGGTACCCAAAGTGTTTATCCTAACAATCTAAACCCAAATGATCCTAGTGCTACCCTTTAACTTCTTCTTTTCTCTTTCACCCTTTTCTGTTTTGGTTTTCAAGTCTTAGGAGAGGTTTCTTATTTGATCTTTCTAGTGGAATGGGGGATTCTTATTGATTGCTATGGTTCTCTTTTCTTCTTATTTTTAAGACATTTAAGCTTTTTGCTAAACTGCTCTTTGCTTTCTTTTCTTTTCTTTAACTAGAACCATCTTAGATAATAATTTTCACTTCCCATCCTTTCAATAGATTTTAGCTTTTACTTAAACACATTCCCCTCCTAAAGATTCTACCCTTTTCTTTCTCGTTTTCCTCTTTCTTTTTCTTTTCTTTTTCAAAACAACCAAGTCCCAAACCCAACAAGTGAACCACCTAGTCCTATCTAGTTTGAAAATTGCAAACTAGAACTACACAAGGCTTTACTCTTGTCAGTTCAAACCTAACACTTTCTACCAAGCTCAATCCTAAAAATAGGCCTCACACACACAAAAATAAACATGGCTTGAAAGAAGGTTTGGTTAGGGGTAGGGAAACTGATTTAAAAGTGAAATCAGCTACTTGGATCAACAAGAGTGGCAAAAGGAGAAAGATGATCCAAATATGTATATGGTATCCATGAGTTTAAAGCAATGCACACATTGAAAATTAAAAGTTAATATTAGGTTTTTATAAATAGGATATGGAATCAAATCACAACATGCTTCAATTTAGACCAAATGCAATGCAGGAATTCAAGGCTTTGTTCAATCTTATGCTTCTAGCTACTCAACTAGAATCTAAGTACTATTAACTTGGGCATTGATCCTAGTCTAGTGAATTAATCAAGCTAACAAGGAAAAACTCATCATAGATCCCTAATGCAAATATTATACAATTCTACATGAAACATGCTAAACAAGATCCTAATATGCAATGCAAACTACATGAACACTCTTTTTTTATAAAGATTTTTTCAAAATTTTTCAAATTTTTATGGTTTTTCTATGCCTTAGATGATATGCAAATGCTAACATGATGATGATAAAAATTTGAAATAAGAAAACAAAACACAACATCAAATGCTATCTCAAACCCTCTCCCAAACTTAAATCACACAGTCCTCTGTGTGAAAGAAATTTGTAAGAGGATTCAAGACTAAAAACAAAACAAAACACAACATCAAATGCAATGATATTTACAAAGTAAGGTGATGGTGGTACCTTAGGGATTGTGGAAGAAGTTGTCCACATCCATCTGCATTCTATCATATGAGTAGTTGGGGTCCTCTTGGTGGCTTGGAGATGGACTTTGGGGCAGCTCGATGATGCCAATCGACCGTGACTCGGTCGAGTGCATGTCCGAGTGGGGGGGTCGAGCTGGACCGCGAATCTCCATATCTTGAGTCTGGTACTGCTGGTACTGCTGGTATAGTGCTGGATCCATAAAGTATTGGGGTGGGAAGGGAGGGTAACATGAATAACCTGGATAAGCAGCTGGAGGTGGGAAGCCATAGGGTGATCTGGGCTGGTGCTCGACCGAGTGCATTGGGGGTGCTCGGTCGAGTGGTTGCTCGAGTGACCCGGTCGAGTGCCTTGACAATTGTTGTTCTCGGGTACTTGAGCTCCTATTTCTCTGATTTGGCTCATACATTGAAGCCCTAGCTGGTTCCACGGGGTTTGCAACTCTTGAAAGTGCTCTAGTTGAGCTAATTCTCGTCAAAGGGCTTGAATGGCTTGGATATGAGTTTCCACTCTTCAGCTCAGCAATCTCCTTCTTTAGTCCCTTGATGGACTTAGCCATGTTAGTCACCTTCTTCTTCAGCTTGTCAAACCTCTTCCCATGCCACTTATTCAATTTTTGCAAAAGAGTCAATCTCTTTGTATTCTCCCTCACTCCTCTACTATATCTTGGATTGGGCTCATAGTCTTCAAAATAGAACTGCTCCTCTCCATCAGCCACTTGTGCATTCCCAGCTTCCTCAACTCTAGGTTGAACCACTCCATCAAACCAATGCTCCTCAGCTGGCCAAAAGTCAATGTTGGCTCCTTCTTGAATGGTGGTGAGCTCTTGGTTAGGCAATATGAATTGCTTTTTCCCAAGTGTTGGAAGCTCAAAGTTGAAAATGTGGTTCCCTTGATGCATCTCCTTGGCTAGGATGAGAGTGGAGGTAAGGTAGCTTGAGTCAATCCATCTTGGTGAGATCCCTTCTGCTCTAAGTGGGATGTTAGCAGCTTGAAGAATTGGAGTGATGATGCCTCCAATGGTAAGTGCTCCTCTTGAACCCTTGTTCTCAAGCTTGCCTACCCAACTTCTCAAATATATCATATGGTCTATCAGCACCATTGCAAGATCAGTCTCCACAGTGATACCAAGGATGATGGTTCCATTCCTTGCTTGAAGAAGAACTCCATTGAGAGCCAAGTCAATCATCTTTAGTTCTCCCTCATTGATGTTTCCAGTTTCCTTCCTAGCAAAGAAGGTACTAGCAAGAGCTTTGTGGTAGTACCTCAAGACTGGGCTCCTAATCCTTGAGCTCTTGGAGTTGGAGGATGAGTAAAGCTTGTTGTCCCCAATGGTTTCCCACACAGCATACAATTCTTCTCTTGGAACCATCAAACTCCTATTGCTCCCAACCTCAAAACCAAACACATCAGCCAACTTCTTCATTGAGAGCTCATGCTTCTTCCCTTAAATTGTGAAAGAGATGTGACCAGCTCCTACTGCAGCATCCTTCCTCACATATGTGTGCAGCTTGACAGTGGCTAGGAACTCACAGCTTTCCTCTCTATAGCCCTCCATACAAAGCCCCATGAATTTGGTAAGGCTGCTCTTCTCAAAGAGACACTCCACATCTTCATCAATGGCAAGCTTCTCCATGGTCTCCTTGTGTGGATACCTAGTTCCCAAGAACTCCATCCTCATGAAAGCATCATAAAGCTGCTTCTTTGATAATCCACAAGACTCAGCTTCTCCATCATCCAACAGCTCTTCATCCTCACTTTCTTCTTCCTCACTTTCACTTTCATCCTCCTCTTGTTCAACTTCAACAGCTGGCCTCTCCCCTTTGGCCTTGTGTCTCCTCATAAACTCATTGAGAGTAGGCTCCCTTTCGTCCTCACTCTCAGTCCTCTCAGGATCCTCCTCAACTGATTCTCTCCTAAGACTCGGCACCAGGCTCGACCGGCTGCTCGAACCGCCACTCGGTCGAGTGGTCAATCGAGTGGTCCGTCGAGTGGCTCTCCCAGCTTCACCTCTTGATTCAAAGTCAGCATCACGACGTTCCATGGAGCTTGCAGCGGTTTGGTGAGACTTCTTGGTTATCTTGGAAGACATTTTCAAAAGAAACTGAAGGGAATAGACTCAAAGCTCAAAGTTAATAGGTTAGTGACCCAAAAACTTGAAAGAACAAAGCTAGAGCAAGAGATGAACTTTGAAAGAGATTTTAAAGCTTGAATTTAAATGTTTTGAGCAAATGAGAGAGTGTGAGAGGTATAGGATCGTGCAAGGTCTATATAAAGAAGCTAAGGGGACAAGGAGACAAGGGTGGAGCGTCGTTACCATTCAAATTTGAATTGGGAATCTTTGACTCGCTTTTTGGCTGCCACTCGACCCCACACTCGACCAGCACGTGGTCGAGCACCTTGACCAAATTTGAAATTTCAAAATTTTTCTCCTTGTTCTTCCCTCCACTCGATCATTCTAGAAGAATGGGAATCGAATGGGCCGGAATTCTTATCCAGCTCGGCCGAGTACCTCTCGTGGCCTGGTCGAGTGGGCCTGCGAGTCTTCTTCTCCAAGTCCACATCTCTCCTTACCCAACTACATTCTCACTAAAAAGCCTATCCAACAAAAACATAAAAGAAAAGACATCAAAACTACTAAGAAATTAAACCATATTTACAAAGGATACCTTAGGGACTTCCTCCCTAGTGAGCTTATTTAAAGTCACTAAGCTTGACTTTGGTTGTCTTTCTAGACTTGGGGCAAATACCAAGGAGGTGATGAAATCCTCCCTGGAACCTCTTGGTCACTGTGAAGTTGATCCTTGATCACCTCACCCTTAGCACACAAACCATATTTCTTCTTGATTTTGAGCCTTGGTCTTGCTTTCCTCAAAGACCTCTTGTTCAGCTTTACTTGAAGATCCTCAACCATACTAGTCAACTCTTGAACTGACCTCTTAAGCTTTTCCACAGAATCCTCTTGAAGTGGGAGCTCAGCTTTTGGAGTTGCTTTATCACTTAACCCTTCTTGACCACCTTTGTCTTTGATAGTAAAAGGCTGGTCATCAATGGTGGGAAGGTTGGTTGGATTGTAGATATTGAACTTCATAACTACATCTTCAGCAATGTTCAAGGTCACAAGACCTTCCTTGACATCAATAACTGCTCCAACAGTGGCTAAGAATGGCCTCCCTAGTAAGATTGGATCTTCAGGCTCCTCGTCCATCTCTATCACTACAAAGTCATTATGAATCCTTGCTCTTCCTATCTTGATTGGGACATTCTCCAAACTTCCAACTACTTCTTTGTTTGACCCATCAGCTAGGAGAACATGGAGATTAGTGGATTTGAAATCAGTTCTTCCAAGCTTTTGAGCTATGGAATATGGCATAACACTTGTTGAAGCTCCCAAATCACAAAGGCATTCATTGTAGTGAAGGTAACTGATTGTGCAGGACAGATAGAAAGGTCCAGGGTCCTTAAGCTTTATTGGTATGATCACTCCTCCAAGGTTCTCAAGATCCTTCTTCTTAGACAAATCAAGCAAAAAAATTTTGTAGAGAGGATATGGTTCATACTGTTCCAAGGCAGGTCCTCTCTCCTCCTCTTGGTAGGCAATGGTGATCTCTTGTATAGCCAACACTTCTTCCTTCTTCTCAACCACAGCTGCCTCATTCAAAACCCTTTCTTCCTCTTCTTGCTTAGCCAACATTGCCTTTTTCTCAATGATCTCTCTTAATTCTTTAATCTTCTGTGCTTTGAAACGCCCAGGAAAAGGTAGTGGAGGCTTATAGGCAGGAGGAATGTACTTGGCAGGTTTGTCAGCCTTGGACTGTTCAGGTCGATCGGCCACTCGAGCGTGCACACGGTCGGGTGGCTGCTCGAGTCCATGGTCGAGCTCAGGTGCGAGTTCCAATTTACTTGCACAAACATCACTTGGGGCTTCAGTAACTAATGAATTCCCCCAAACTTGAACTCCACTGTCCTTAGTGGCTTCCTCCTCATGAACTTGAATGGCTTTGGCTGTGAACTCCCTTGGATTTTGGACAGCTTTTCCAGGGAGTTTGTTTTTGGAGCTGAAGAAGAGGCTGTGTTACTCTCCATATACTTAACCCTAGAATTAAGACCCTCAAACTTCATGTTCAGGTCATTATACTGGGATGTGAGCCTTTGATTCAACTCAGCAAACTGTTTGGCTTCCTCAATCTTACCTTGTGTTTGACCAATCAACAGATGTTGCACCATGGCTCTAAGGTCTTGTTCCTGGCCTTGGTTAGTCTGAAACCCTGGTGGGGGACACAACTGGGGCTGGACCACCTGTTGCTGTTGTTTGGGGACATAGTTTTGGTGCTGTTGAGGCTGTTGAGGCTGTTGAGGCTGTTGAGGAGGGTAGACTTGATATTGTGGGTTGGCCACATTTGTGCTCCTATAGGACAGATGATTGTTCCTAAACCCTCCTTGGTTATAACCCTTGAAGCCTCCTTGGTTCTGCATATAGCATAACTCAGCAAATTCATTCTCCCCCTCTTGAGCTGGAAGCTCCTCTTCACTAACAAAGTGAATAGACTTTTGCTGGCTG
>NC_025699.1:22339636-22361610 GCF_000633955.1 Camelina sativa
ATCTCATTCCTCAGCCTTGCTGTCCTAGCATTAGAGAAAAACTTGGCCAAGAAAGCCTTCTTGTAGGCATCCCAAGTAGTAATTGCACCAGTAGGGAGAGTCTTTTCCCATAAATGAGCCTTGTCCCCAAGTGAGAAAGGGAACAACCTCAGCTTGAAACCATCTTCACTTACTCCATTGATCTTGGTAAGACCACATATTCTATCAAACTCATCAAGATGATCAAGTGGATCCTCCATAGGCAATCCATGAAACTTATTTGCCTGAATCATTGAGATCAATCCACTCTTGATCTCAAAGTTGTTGTTGGCAACAGTTGGTGGCACAATGCCAGCTCTTTGATTGTGAGTGTTGGGTGCATATCCAGCACCTATGTTCCTTGTTCTCTGAACCTGATCCTGCTGATCCATAGCTACTATATAACCTCTTGTTGTTGCTGAACAACTCTCCTTTGCTTAGCTCCCAAACTCTTGGTCAACTTGTTGATGTTGTCAATAGGCCTAAGAAGATGGTCCTTTCCTTTAGACCTTGTTTGCATCAACAAACACAAACGATTTTTGCCAGGCAAGCGACTGAGCACAGGCTCAAGTAGGAGGTTAGGTCAACTGGAAAATGAAGGTTATAGAGATCCGGCGTCTGGCTCGAGCAGGTGCTCGATCACGACTTGGTCGAGTGGTGGTCGAGTGACTGGTCGAGTGGTACCTGAAATGGAACTTCAACCCAGAAACAGAAGATTCGAGCACAGCAACCTCACAAGTGAATAAATGAACTTAATCTTAGACTAATATGGATCCTAAATGTCACAAAAACACACTCAAATGGGCAACGACGCCAAATTGAAACAAGAATATTTTGTGGGTGTGAATGATGATGAATGTGTATGCAATGATGAGATATGGAATGGATGGGTGTTTCAATTCCCCTTATGCAGTTGCAGTATAAGAGGTGTCAATCCTAAATGAGTGTTTGTGAACAATTAAGATGTGAATATCAATCTAAGTCAAGCCAAATGTAAAGATTGTTTGTCACTAACAATCCTAAGATGAAAATGTAAAATGCAGAAAGTAAACTACAAGAACTAAGAACTAAATGCAAATGAAACAGAATGATTATAACAGTAATGATGCAAGAACAGAAATAGAAACTACTACTAATGAACTAATGCAAGACAATTAATGAACTGAAAGCTAAATGTATGCAACTAGAATGAAACAGGAATAAAGCAGGACAATCACAAATCATAAAACACAAAGTTCTGGGGATGAACTCGAGCAGCACTCGACCGAGTGTAGGTCGAGTGTGTGGTCGAGCTAGACTAGACGCAGAAACAGAGCAATGCAATAAAAACAGAGTAATGCTAAACCAAATCAAACAACAAGCAAGCAACAGGATTAAGACTTTAAAATCAATAAACAAAGAAGGTCCTGAGGATGGATTCATGGGATGAACTGATCATTGTGGCTATCTAACTTGGTCAACAAATCTCAAGCAAGCTATGAGCTAATCTCTAGACATATGAATCTAAGACAAGTTTCTCCCACTCTCATGGTCAAGAAACAATCAAACCTATGCAATTCTAGACTTGTTCTCACACAGTAAAGAATCTACACAAGCAGGCATTAAGCAATACATCTCAAACCAAACAAGACCTCTAATCTCTTAGCAAGCCTAATGGTAAGCTCTAGATCTAGCCTTATCTATGCTTCCTAAACATTGGTGTGATGCTAAGAAGCTTGAAATCAGACTCTACCCTCTCAGATATAGAATCAGCATTAAGATCATCTACCCTAGAAGAGATCTACAACAATCAAGCTTGACCAAATCACACAAACCACAAGATCAGTCCATCCTAACCATCCTCAAGATCCTAGGAAGACTACTCACAACAATACATGATTAAACAAGTCAAAAACCCAGAAATTATTGAAACTTGCATTATTAGAAAGATAAAACAGAGATCTTTAATATTGATGAAAGGATCAAACTCAAATTCTCAATATCTTGAAAGTTATAGAACCAACAAAATATAAGAATCTAGTCTTCTTTCTTAAGAAAGTACAAGATCTAAAAATAAAAATGCAAAGGAATAAAGCTAAAAAAAGGTAAAAACTAGGTTTAGAGAATATCTAAAAAGTTGGACTCTTTTGGTGGCTGCAGGTACAAGGCTTTATATAGGAAGGGGAGTGGAAGCCCCTAAAAATGGAAAAAGTCAAAGTAGTCAACGGCTCGGTCAACTCGACCTGTGCTCGGTCGAGTGGCAGGTCGAGCTGGCTTCTCTCGTGCATTCTCCACTCGGTCGAGTCCATCTCCCACTTGGTCGAGTGCTTGGTCGAGCTGGACTCTGGACCTTGGTTCTTCAGCCTTAACTCCCTTGCTTTCCCTTCATGATTGCTTCACTTCTCCTCAGCATTGCTTCCATGCTCCTTAAGCTCCAAAATCACCTGTTTATGCATGAAAAGATGCAAATGCAATGCAACTAAACTCTAATGCATGATTAGTCCTAAAGCCACACAATAATGGTGAAAATGGCTAACAAAAGATGCAAAAGATGTGAATAAACTAAGGGAAAACATGGTAAAATATATGAACATCAGCGACCCAAAGAAAACTTCCCAAAACCCTTCTGGTCGACCACACCCTCAAATATCTCGGTTTAATGGTTTTTCCTAAATCGATCGACACCCATCCCCAAAAATCCAATTTTGGATCACGGATGTTACAATTCTCCCCCACCAATCTAGATTTGTTCTAGAATCTCAAACGACCATCAGCCAAGGACTCCCGTGCAACCGTCTCCATGGCCCGCACTCCTCCGACTGATCTACAAAAGGTCACCTCTAGGCGATAGACTAACGCTCCAGGCGTCATTTGCTCTCAACTTTTGGATTTTCCTTTACTCATAGGCCTTGACCTTGAGTTCTTATTGGCTCCTCATCAGACCTAAGTCTGCATGCCATAATATATAAGGAAAAATTGAAACTCGTCTCTCGGTTCGTCACCCTACAGCGCGCCTCCGGACCGTCGTCTGAAGGTTATATACCAACCATACTCCCAAGCCACAAAGTCTCTGAATATGGTAGTACTAGGAGAACCTAAGTCCTCCGAGAGTCGCGAGCAAACAATTCTGAACACGTCTGAGTCCTATCCCTATCCAGGTTTCCTTCCTGTGGCTCGCGTAAAACATCTCAATGTCCTACCAACCACATATCCCCTCAATGGAATACCCCATGACCACACAAGGATCATATACATGCCACAAGGCCAAACAAAATGTCCTAAAGAGGACCGCCACCAAGGCCAAACAAATATTCTAAAGAGGACCGCCACCAAGGCCAAACAAATGTCCTAAAGAGGACCGCCACCAAGGTCAAACAAATGTCCTAAAGAGGACCGCCTTAACAGGCACTTTGGCTAAACAGCCCGCCAAAAAGGCCATCTGTCCCAAAGGACCGTCTGTCCCGAAGGACCATCTGTCCCGAACGACCGTCTGTCCCGAAGGACCATCAGTCCCGAAAGACCGTTNGGCTCCTCATCAGACCTAAGTCTGCATGCCATAATATATAAGGAAAAATTGAAACTCGTCTCTCGGTTCGTCACCCTACAGCGCGCCTCCGGACCGTCGTCTGAAGGTTATATACCAACCATACTCCCAAGCCACAAAGTCTCTGAATATGGTAGTACTAGGAGAACCTAAGTCCTCCGAGAGTCGCGAGCAAACAATTCTGAACACGTCTGAGTCCTATCCCTATCCAGGTTTCCTTCCTGTGGCTCGCGTAAAACATCTCAATGTCCTACCAACCACATATCCCCTCAATGGAATACCCCATGACCACACAAGGATCATATACATGCCACAAGGCCAAACAAAATGTCCTAAAGAGGACCGCCACCAAGGCCAAACAAATATTCTAAAGAGGACCGCCACCAAGGTCAAACAAATGTCCTAAAGAGGACCGCCTTAACAGGCACTTTGGCTAAACAGCCCGCCAAAAAGGCCATCTGTCCCAAAGGACCGTCTGTCCCGAAGGACCATCTGTCCCGAACGACCGTCTGTCCCGAAGGACCATCAGTCCCGAAAGACCGTTTGTCCCGAAGGACCATCAGTCCCGAAGGACCGTCTGTCCTGAAGGACCATCAGTCCCGAAGAACCGTCTATCCCGAAGGACCGTCTAAACAGGCACTCTGGCTAAACAGCCTGCCACAAAGGCCACACAATAACAAAAGAATACTGCCACACATGGCACACTGACTCGAAAGTCCACCACTAAGGCCACACAAGCCCCTCCAAGGTTCTCCACCACTAAAATGGACAAATTCTAACTCCCGTAAAACTTTCCATATTTAGCACTTTCCATTTTTGGAAACTTCTATTTCAGGAAACTTTCCTCCAGATACCCGCCTCACGGAAACTTTGTACCCCGAGCACCACCTCATCTTGTTACTGAGTCGCACAACCAACCACCCCAAGTGACCGAATAACAAGAGAGATGGGCTGGAATATTCCATTCCCGCTCCAGCCACGGATTACAGATGGAACCAGGTTAAACAAGCTCAAGTTGCGGCTTGCTTCTCATACCACTTCTTGAACCTTGCTTTCATCTTTGCCTCAGGCTCCCAAGTCTGCTCCTCAACCCCATCNGTCTGTCCCGAAGGACCATCAGTCCCGAAAGACCGTTTGTCCCGAAGGACCATCAGTCCCGAAGGACCGTCTGTCCTGAAGGACCATCAGTCCCGAAGAACCGTCTATCCCGAAGGACCGTCTAAACAGGCACTCTGGCTAAACAGCCTGCCACAAAGGCCACACAATAACAAAAGAATACTGCCACACATGGCACACTGACTCGAAAGTCCACCACTAAGGCCACACAAGCCCCTCCAAGGTTCTCCACCACTAAAATGGACAAATTCTAACTCCCGTAAAACTTTCCATATTTAGCACTTTCCATTTTTGGAAACTTCTATTTCAGGAAACTTTCCTCCAGATACCCGCCTCACGGAAACTTTGTACCCCGAGCACCACCTCATCTTGTTACTGAGTCGCACAACCAACCACCCCAAGTGACCGAATAACAAGAGAGATGGGCTGGAATATTCCATTCCCGCTCCAGCCACGGATTACAGATGGAACCAGGTTAAACAAGCTCAAGTTGCGGCTTGCTTCTCATACCACTTCTTGAACCTTGCTTTCATCTTTGCCTCAGGCTCCCAAGTCTGCTCCTCAACCCCATCACAGTCCCACAAGACTCTCATTAAAGGAATCTTCTTCTTTTGAAGTTCCTTGATCCTCCTCTCGAGAACCCTCACTGGTCTCGCCTCCAATGTCATGTTAGGCTGAAGATCCTCAATATCTTAGCCAACACCTGCTCACCCTCACAGAGACACTTCCGCAACATAGACAGATGGAAAACCTTATGGAATGCACGCACAACCTCGGGTAACTCCAGTCTATATGCCACAGGTCCAAACCGCTAAATCACTCTTAACGGACCCATATACCTCGGACTCAACTTAGTCTCTGATAACTACCTGTTCGGACCCCGCAACATGCCCATCTTGAGGTACACTCTGTCTCCTACCTGAAACTCAAGATCTCTCCTCCTCCTATCAGCATAACTCCTCTGCCTATCTTGAGCCTCCTTCATGTTCAGCTTGAGAACCCGAATCTTCTCTAAGGTCTCCTGAACAAAACTAGCACCAAACATGCTCCTCTCCCCCACCTGAGTCCAGCATAATGGTGTACGACATGGTCTCCCATACAAAGCCTCATAAGGAGCCATCTTAATACTCGCCTAATAGCTGTTGCTGTAAGCAAACTCTACCAGGTTCAGTTGATATGCCCAATGGCCACCCCAATCCAATACACACATCCTCAGCAAATCCTCCAACGTCTGGATAGTCCTCTTAGACTACCCATCTGTCTGGGGATGATAAGCTGTACTCATATGCACCTTAGTGCCCATCTCTGCCTGAAATGCCTTCTAGAACACCGAAGTGAACTTATAATCCCTATCAGACACAATGCTCGCTGGCACCCCATGCAATCTGACTATCTCCCTCACATACTTCTTAGCCAAGACCGCTGCTCCATCAGTTTTCTTAATGGCCAGAAAATGTGCTGACTTAGTCAACCGGTCCACAATGACCCAAATAGCATCAAAGGTCCGTGACACTAGCAATCCTACCACAAAATCCATGGTGATCATATCCCACTTCCACTCAGGAATGGGTAAACTCTTCAGTAACCCGCCAGGAACCTGATGGTCAGCCTTCACTAGATGACACACATCACACCTCGAAACCCAACTAGCTACATCCTTCTTCATCCCGACCCAATGATAGTACCTCTTGAGATCACAGTACATCTTAGTCGCTCCTGGATGAATGGACAACTTGCTCGCATGAGCTTCTCTCAGAATCTCCTGTCTCAACTCCTCATTCTTGGGCACACAAACCCGACCATGCACCAAGATAGTACCATTATCTCAGACCTGATATTCTGAATCCACATCCTTGGAGGCATTCACCAGCCCCAAATCCTTCTCCTGAGCCAACCGTACCCTACTCAGAAGATCTGCTCTATCTACTGCTTCCAAACTGAAACATGGTTATTTGTATGTGGTGGAATGATGATGAATGTATGCAATGGTAAGATATGGAATGGATGAATGGGTGTTTCAATTCCCCTTATGCAGTTGCAGTATAAGAGGTGTCAATCCTAAATGAGTGTTTGTGAACAATTAAGATAAGTATATCAATCTAAGTCAAGCCAAATGAAAGATTGTTTGTCACTAACAATCCTAAGATGAAAATGTAAAATGTAGAAAGTAAACTTTAAACTAGGAACTAAATGCAAATGAAACAGGATGATTATAACAGTAATGATGCAACAAACAGAAGTAGAAACTATGCTAATGAACTAATGCAAGACAAGTAATGAACAGGACACTAAGTAAATGCAACTAAAATGAAACAAGGCAATCACAAATCATAAACACAAAGTTCTGTGGAAGAACTCGAGCAGGCACTCGACCGAGTGTAGGTCGAGTGGTTGGTCGAGCTAGACAAATCCGGAAAACAGCGCAATGCAATAAAAACAGAGTAATACCAAAGTGAATCAAACAACTAGCAAGCAACATGATTAAGACTTAAAATCAATAAACAAGGAAGGACTTGAGGAGAGATTCATGGGCTGGACCAATGATTTAGGCTATCTAACTTGATCAACAAATCTCAAACAACATGAGCTAATCTCTTGACATATGTATCTAAGACATGTTTAATCCACTCTCATGGCAAAAAACAATCAAACCTATGCATCTTCTAGACTTGTTCTCACAAAGTAAAGATTCTACACAAGCAGGAATTAAGAAATATGTCTCATACCAAACAAAACCTCTAATCTCTTAGCAAGCAAGATGGTAAGCTCTAGATCTAGCCTTATCTATGCCTCTTAAACATAGGTGTGATGATAAGATGCTTGAAATCAGATCCTACCCTCTCAGATATAGGATCAGCATTAAGAACATCTACCCTAGAAGAGATCTACAACAATCAAGCTTGATCAAGCCAAACAAACCTCATTCACAGCCCAGCCTAACCCATCCTCAAGATCCTAAGCCACTACTCACAAGAACACATGATGAACATCAAAGTCATAAACCCAGAAAATATTGAAACTTGCATTATTAGAAAGATAAAACAGAGATCTACAATATTAAATAAGAAATGAAACTCGAAATCTTTATATTTTGAAAGTTATGGAACCAACAAAATACAAGAATCTAGTCTTTTCTCTCTTAAAACAAGTACAAAAATCTAAGAAAGATAAAAGTGCAAAAGGAATAATTCCCAAAAGGGTAAAAACTAGGTTTAGAGAATATCTAAAAAAGCTGGACTCTTTTGGTGGCTGCAGGTACAAGGCTTTATATAGGAAGGGGAGTGGAAGCCCTAAAAATACAAAAAGTCAAAACAGTCAACGGCTCGGACAACTCGACCTGTGCTCGGTCGAGTGGCAGGTCGAGCTGGCTTTTCTCGTGCATTCTCCACTCGGTCGAGTCCTCCTCAGCAAACGGTCGAGTGTCAGGTCGATTGTGCGGTCGAGTTGGACTCTGGACCTTGGATCTTCAGCCTTAACTCTCTTGCTTTCCCTTCATGATTGCTTCACTTCTCCTCAGCATTGCTTCCATGCTCCTTAAGCTCCAAAATCACCTGTTTATGCATGAAAAGATGCAAATGCAATGCAACTAAACTCTAATGCATTATTAGTCCTAAAGCTACACAATAATGGTGAAAATGGCTAGCAAAAGATGCAAAAGATGTGAATAAACTAAGGGAAAACATGGTAAAATATATGAACATCAACATCCCTAAACTTAGTATTTGCTTGCCCTCAAGCAAATAAACAAGACATAAGAAGGTAGATGAGGTTTGAAAGTGGGATCTCAGATCCTAAAGCTTGCAAATAGACTATCTAGAATCAATGTCCAAGTTACTAGTACTATGATGCAAGTTGAATGTGCTGTACTTAAAAATTTTAGACAAGCATATCACAACCTTTACTCATTTGAGCCTTAGATGTCCACATGCATTCAAATCAACCATTTCCTTTAACATTCATTAATCAAGAACATGAATCAATTCTATGCAATGCTTAAACTCATTTGGCTTGGTAATAAGGGTTTTGAGACTATGATGGTCTCTTTTTAGAGTGGGGCTTGTCAATATCAAGGTTCTCTCATAAAAAATGGATTGAGCTTTGGAAGAATGCTAAAGGTAAGAACAGTTAGACACATACAAGAACAAAACCTTGTCTATCCAAAGGTAGCCAAAGTATTTATCCTAACAATCTGAACCCAAATGATCTTAGTGCTACCCTTTAACTTCTTCTTTTCTCTTTTGGTTTTTAAGTCTTAGGAGAGGTTTCTTATTTGATCTTTCTAGTGGAATGGAGGATTCTTACTGATTGCTATGGTTCTCTTTTCTTCTTATTCTTAAGACATATAAGCTTTTTGCTAAACTTTTCTTTGATTTCTTTTCTTTTCTTTAACTAGAACCATCTTAGATAACAATTTTTACTTCCCATCTTTTCACTAGACTTTAGCTTTTACTTAAACACATTCCCCTCCTAAAGACTCTACCCTTTTCTTTCTCTTTTTCCTTTTTCTTTTCTTTTCCTTTTCAAAACAACCAAGTCCCAAACCCAATAAGTGAACCACCTAGTCCTATCTAGTTTGAAAATTGCAAACTAGAACTACACAAGGTTTTACTCTTGTCAGTTCAAACCTAACACTTTCTACCAAGCTCAATCCCAAAAATAGGCCTCACACACACAAGAATAAACATGGCTTGGAAAAAGGTTTGGTTAAGGGGTAGGGAAACTGATTTAAAAGTGAAATCAGCTACTTGGATCAACAAGAGTGGTAAAAGGAGAAAGATGATCCAAATATGTATATGGTTTCCATGAGTTTAAAGCAATGCACACATTGATAATTAAAAGTCAATATTAGGTTCTTATAAATAGGAAATGGCGTCAAATCACAACATTCTTCAATTTAGACCAAATGCAATGCATGAATTCAATACTTGGTTCAATCTTATGCTTCTAACCACTCAACTAGCATCAAAGTACTATTAACTTGGGCATTGATCCTAGTTTAGTGAATTAAGCAAGCTAACAAGGAAAAACTTATCATAGATCCCTAATTCAAATATTATACAATTCTACATGAAACGTGCTAAACAAGATCCTAATATGCAATGCAAACTACATGAACACTCTTTTTTTTATAAGGATTTTTGCAAAAAAATTTCAAATTTTTAGGGTTTTTCTATGTCTTAGATGCTATGTAAATACTAACATGATTATGCTAAAAATTTGAAATAAGAAAACAAAACACAATGTCAAATGCTATCTCAAACCCTCACCCAAACTTAAATCACACAGTCCCTTGTGTGAGAGAAATTTGTAAGAGGATTCAAGATTAAAAACAAAACATAATATGAGATGCTATGGTATTTACAAGTGAAGGTGATGATGGTACCTTAGGGATTGTGGAAGAAGTTGTCCACATCCATCTGCATGCTGTCATAGGAGTAGTTTGGGTCCTCTTGGTGACTTGGAGATGGAGATTGGGGCAGCTCGACGACGGCGATCGACCTTGACTCTGTCGAGTGCATGTCCGAGTGGGGGGGTCTAGCTGGACCGCGAGTCTCCATAAACTGACCCTTCCTCTTCTATTCAGACTCTCTAGCCTCCCTGACCATGAAAACAATAAAGCAAAAATCAAAATACCAAAATTCCAAAGCAATATATACAGGGATACCTTAGGGACTTCCTCCCTAGTGAGCTTGTTTAAAGTCACTAAGCTTGACTTTGATGCCTTTCCAGGCTTGAGTTGGATACCAAGGAGGTGATGAAATCCCCCCTGGTTCTACTTGATAACCTTTGTGTTCCTTCTTGATCACTACCTCTTTAGCACTTGAACCATGTTTCTTTTTAAGCTTAAGCTTTGGCCTTGCTCTCTTCAAAGTCCTTTTGTTCAGCTTGACTTGGAGATCCTTGACTAAAGCAGTCAGTTCTTGAACAGAATTCTTAAGCTTCTCCACTGAATCTTCTTGAAAGGTTAGCTTACCCCTTAACGCAGTTTCCTCACTTGAGACCTCATGATCCTCCTTTCTTTTGATAATGTAAGGTGGATCATATTTTGAAGGCAGATTAGTGGGATTGTTGATGTCAAACTTCATAGTGAAGTCTTCAGTCAGGTGGAGCTTGATAGTCCCCATCTTCACATCAATAACAGCCCCAGCTGTAGCTAAGAATGGCCTTCCCAAGATAAGAGGGTCTTCAGGCTCTCAGTTGGGATCCTTGCTTCTCCTATTTTGATAGGGAGGTTTTCAATCACTCCAACCACATCCCTCTTGGATCCATCTGCTAGACTGACAGAGTAGTTGCTGTCCTTGAAGTCCTCATACCCCAACTTCTCAGCCACTGAGTATGGCATCAAGCTCACTGAAGCTCCTAAATCACAAAGGCACTTATTAAAGTGCATGTAGCTGATGGAACAGGGTAAGTTGAATAAGCCTGGATCTTCAAACTTTGTTGGGACAATAGCTGTCCCAATCTCTTTCAAATCCTTCATATCTTGGTCATGAGCCCTTTTCTTTGACATCTCAAGTAACCAATCCTGATAGAGAGGGTATGGAGCATACTGTTCCAAAGCAGGTCCTCTCTCTTCATCTTGGTAAGCAATGATGACCTCTTCCTTCAAGGCTTTATCATTCTCTTGTTGCAAAGTTATCTTCTCCTTTTTCTCAATCATCTCTGATATAGGAACCCAGTTGAGGGAACCCAAGTGGATAGATGGAAATAGGCAAATGGTTAATAACACTGTTCTGCCTATTTGGTGGATGATAGATGGAACGCAGCGAAGAGATGGTGAATACACAAATGGTTGATAACACGGTTCTGTCTATTCGGTAGCAGTGCAAGATGAAGAGATAGATGGGTGGATTGAGGGACGCCACACAGATCTGTGAAAGGATCTATGATAAGTCAAATCTCAGTCTTCAACGATTCATACACAAGAAGAAGGGGAAAAGGGTGGTTGCTTCTATCTCAGAAGAAAACCTAAGAAAACTCTCATTTTATTTCATAAAAACTTGAAGGTTACAATGCTGAGAAGGGACCTTATATAATGGTCGAGCAGCGGGGGACCTTCTAGGGTCGAAATTTATTACAAATAAAAGGACTAAACTTGCAAAAACAACAGACTTGATTTTAGGACTTAAATAAATAAAAAGACTCATAAAGACCCAACGGTCGAATCCTACAAAACAAGAAGAACCAACATTTATTATTTGAATTCAAACACTCACCTGGAAATAGCTCTCATGCACGCTCCAGTCCTTCATTGATTGCCTTGGAAATGATGAAAAGAACGGGTTCTTTAAGTCCTTGTAGAAATGGCAAAAATGATGCTTGTGGAGTCTTCTCTTTGGAATCTTCTAGATCAATGAGAGTTATTAGACTTTCAATGGACTTGTTGAATTGGTCCCTTAAGGTCCTTGCTCCCAGCCTTATCATAGGTTTGTGTATCATTGTTGGCAGAACGGGTTCTTCAGGAAATGGTAGATTGGGTTCTTCAAGAAGTGATAGAACGGGTTCTTCGGGAAATGGCAGAACGAGTTCTTCCGGAAGTTTACTATTGATGTCCTCATCATTCCCTCCCTCTTGAGAAAGTTCTGTCTGCAGAACTATTTCATCTGCATGGAAAGGAGATAAATCAGCAACATTAAAGGTAGGAGAAATGTTCAACTCACCTGGTAGCTCAATCTTGTAGGCATTGTCATTGATTTTCTCTAAGACCCGAAATGGTCCATCTCCTCTTGGTGACAGCTTGGACTTCCTCTCCTTGGGAAATCTCTCTTTTCTCATGTGTAACCAGACCCAATCTCCAGGTTCAAACGTCAGCTCCTTGCGGTGTTTATCCGCATGCTCTTTGTTCTTTGCGCTCTTCTTCTCAAGATTCTCTTTAACCTTCTGGTGAAGTTTCTTCACAAATTCAGCTTTGGTGACTCCTTCTGCACAAGAATAAACAGCTTGGGGCAGAGGTGTGATGTCTAATGGGGTTAGAGGATTTAAACCATAGACAACTTCAAATGGAGAGAATTTGGTACCAGAATGTTTAACATGATTATAAGCAAATTCAATGTAGGGTAAACAAGATAACCAGTTTCGGAGATTCTTACCCACCATAGCTCTCAAAAGAGTGGAGAGAGTACGATTAACTACCTCAGTTTGGCCATCAGTTTGAGGATGACAAGTGGTGGAGAAGAGTAGCTTAGTTCCTAGCTTTTTCCACAAATTCTTCCAAAAGTGGCTTAGAAATTTGGTGTCTCGATTTGAAACAATGGTCCTTGGGATTCCATGTAAATGCACAACTTCTTTGAAAAAGAGTTCAGCAGTTTGTGTAGCATCATTTGTCTTGTTACATGGAATGAAATGCGCCATTTTAGAGAACCGGTCCAACACAACAAAGATAGAATCTCGGTTGTTGATCTTAGGTAGCCCTAAAACAAAATCCATAGAAATATCTACCCATGGTAGGTTAGGAATAGGCAAATGAATATATAAACCATAAGGATGTGACCTGGATTTTGCTTTCAAGCAAGTGATGCACTTTGCGCAGAACCTTTCCACATCTCTTTTCAAATGCGGCCAAAAGAAATGTTCCATAAGAACACTTAGAGTTTTATCACGCCCAAAATGTCCCATAAGTCCTCCTCCATGTGCTTCTCCTATTAGCAGCTCTCTCATGGATCCATCATGTTGGTAGTATGACCCATAAGCGGCTTTGCTTGTTTCCTTAAAGGCTTCTTTGAAATCTGGATCCTCCTCATATAGACCTTTGATGTGATCAAATCCCATGACTTTAGCCTCCATTGTAGTGATCAAAGCATGTCTCCTTGATAAAGCATCAGCTACAATGTTCTCTTTGCCCTTCTTGTACTTAATCACATATGGAAATGTCTCCACAAATTCAAGCCACCTTGCATGTCTCTTCTTAAGTGTAGTTTGTCCTCTTAGGTGCTTGAGTGTCTCATGATCTGTATGAATAACAAACTCTTTGGATAACAAATAATGTTGCCAAGTTTCTAGAGACCTTACCAAAGCGTAGAGTTCTTTATCATATGTTGGATAATTAAGTGCAGCTCCACTGAGTTTCTCACTGAAGTATGCTACTGGTTTTCCTCCTTGAGTTAGAACAGCACCTATTCCTGTACCAGAAGCATCACATTCAATTTCAAACATTTTATCAAAGTTAGGAAGTACCAAAACAGGTGCATTTGTTAGGCTGTCTTTGAGCAGTTTGAATGCATCCTCTTGTGCTTGACCCCATTTGAATTCCACATTCTTTTTAATCACTGATGTCAAGGGTGCAGCAATGGTACTAAAATCCTTCACAAATCTCCTATAGAAGCTAGCCAGCCCATGGAAGCTCCTAACATGTCCAATGGTTGTTGGAGTTGGCCAGTCTTGTATAGCCTTGATCTTGTCCTCATCGACCTTTAGTCCCTGAGAACTCACAACAAATCCTAGAAACACAACTTGATCAGTGCAAAACGTGCATTTCTTAAGATTAGCATAGAGATGTTCAGCCTTAAGCGCTTTTATCACCAACTCAAGATGCTTTACATGATCTGCAAGACTTGTGCTATAAAACAAGATATCATCAAAATAAACAACCACAAACTTACATATGTACTCCCTTAGGACCTGGTTCATTAACCTCATGAAGGTGCTTGGGGCATTGGTGAGTCCAAATGGCATGACTAACCACTTATATAATCCTTGTTTTGTCTTGAAAGCCGTTTTCCATTCATCACCTTCTTCCATTATGACTTGATGATAACCACTCCTTAGATCAATTTTAGAAAAGATAGTAGCTCCATTAAGCTCATCTAGCATGTCATCAAGCCTTGGAATAGGATGTCTATATTTGACAATGATGTTGTTGATTGCTCTGCAGTCTACACAAATTCTCCAAGTTCCATCTTTCTTAGGCACTAGAAGAACCGGTACAGCACAAGGGCTTAGGCTTTCACGAATGTAGCCCTTTGACATTAGATAACGAACTTGCTTTTCCAGTTCCTTTGCTTCTTCAGGGTTTACGCGGTAGGCTGGTCTATTAGGCAATGGTGCTCCTGGAACTAGATCAATTTGATGTTCGATTCCTCTTATAGGCGGTAGTCCAGGTGGTATCTCCTCAGGAAAGACCTCTTTAAACCTTCTTAATAGTTCAAGCACTTCTGGTGGTAAGTCTTTCTCCTCTTGTCCTGAAAACAAACCTTCCTTAAAGATCATTAGTAGTACCTTGTCCTTTAAATTAATTGATTTCAAAACAGTAGAAGGTGTTATATAAAGATTGGTTTTGTTTGACTTAGCTCCCTTTGACATGGTTTGTTGCATTTCATGCACTTCTTGAGGGGTGAGTGGAGCTAGAGTATGCTTCTTGTTGTTGTGTGAGAAGATGTAGTAGTTTGTTTGGCCATTGTGTAAAGTCTCCTTATCAAATTGCCATGGCCGTCCTAGAATAAGATGTCCAGCTTGCTTAGGAACCACATCACACACAACTTGATCTGAATATTTGCCTATGGTGAATGGTATGGTGACTTGCTCGGAGATCCTTAGTTCAGCCTCATCATTTAGCCACTTAAGTCGATATGGATGGGGATGCTTTGTCTTTTGGAGACCTAGCTTATCAACTAAATACTTGCTGGCTACATTAGTACATGAACCACCATCAATGATTAAGCTACATACCTTGGACTTTATAGAGCAGCGAGAGTGGAAAATATTTTCTCTTTGAATTGTTTCAGGATAAAACAGAGTGCTAAGAGCCCTCCTTATGACTAGAAGCTCTCCCATCTCTGAATAGTCCACAATGTCCTCCTCAGATTCATACTCTCCATTGGCTTTAAGGATCATTACTCGCTGATTTGGGCACTCCCTTGCATAGTGTCCTTTTCCCTGACATTTAAAACAAGTAATATCACGAGCTCTTTGGTTAGTAGGCTTACCTTGCTCTGGTTTGGTTACTTTTGATGTCTCAGGTGCAGCTCTTTTAAATCTCTGGTCCACATCAAGAGATTTTCCCTTGTCTAAAGGTTTTTGAGGTGGTGGTGTCAATGGAGTCTTACTGCTGTTAGTAGAAGCTGCCTTCCTTTTGATGTGTTGTTCAGCTTGGACTGCTAGATCCAACAACTCTTCAAGATCATGATATGTTTGTCTTTCCACCTTTCTAGCTATCCGATCATGAAGACCATATAGAAACTGCGCCATCAAGTTCTCCTCAGACTCTTCTACCTCCAATCTGTTTTTAAGAGATTCAAACTCTTCAAAGTATTCCTCAACAGATTTGCTTCCTTGTGAGAGCTTGCAGAACCTCTTTTGTAGCTCCCGGTGCTAATAAGCTGGGATATATCTCTTCCTTAGCTGAAACCTCATATCATCCCAAGTAGTGATTGGTATATGTCTATGCCTCCTTCTCTCAGAGACATCTCTGTCCCACCAATCTAAGGCATTGTCGGTAAGTTGAGCAGCAGCTAGTGATACCTTTCTCTGTTCAGAATAGTTGTAGTAGCCCAAGATATGCTCCATGCGTCTTTCCCAATCAATGTAAGCTTCAGGATTGACCTTTCCAGCAACTGTTGGCGGATTGAGCTTAAGATCATAGCCTCCTTCTCTTATGTTGCCTTCATCTCGTCCTCTACCTTGTTGGTAGTGTCTCCTTGGCCTTTGGTGTTGATTAAGATCTGGATATTCTTCCTCTGAATCAGACTGATCTCCATTATCAACCTCATGGTTTCCTCTTGACAAGTTACGAACTAGTGCTCTTGGTGCAGGTGGGGGTTGTTCAATTCGTGTCATGCGATCACCAAGCGTTTGGAGTTGGTTTTGAATAGCTGCAAGTATCTCAGCCATGTTCACATCTCCTCCTTGTTCTCCCATTGTTCAAAACTTTCCTGTAAAAGTAAGAAAAGAGATCATGTGCACAGGAAGTCGAAAGGTCCAAAAACTGAGAGATCTAGAAAACAGATCAGAAATTTATTTATTTATTTATTAATTTTTTTTTTGTTAAGAAGATGAACAGTCAAAATAGAACAAAAATACACGAAAATAATAGATCTAAAAGTGAAAAACGAACTGAAACAAAATGACTGAAACAGACACAAACTGAAACAAACAAAGGAAAACAAACTGAAGCAAAAGGGATAGATAACACCTGATTTGGAATGTTTAGCTCTGATACCAGATGATATAGGAACCCAGTTGAGGGAACCCAAGTGGATAGATGGAAATAGGCAAATGGTTGATAACACTGTTCTGCCTATTTGGTGGACGATAGATGGAACGCAGCGAAGAGATGGTGAATAGAGAAATGGTTGATAACACTGTTCTGTCTATTCGGTAGTAGTGGAAGATGAAGAGATAGATGGGTGGATTGAGGGACGCCACACAGATCTGTGAAAGGATCTATGATAAGTCAAATCTCAGTTTTCAAGGATTCACACACAAGAAGAAGGAGAAAAGGGTGGTTGCTTCTATCTCAGAAGAAAACCTAAGAAAACTCTCATTTTATTTCATAAAAAACTTGAAGGTTACAATGCTGAGAAGGGACCTTATATAATGGTCCAGCAGCGGGGGACCTTCTAGGGTCGAAATTTATTACAAATAAAAGGACTAAACTTGCAAAAACAACAGACTCGATTTTAGGACTTAAATAAATAAAAAGACTCATAAAGACCCAATGGTCGAATCCTGCAAAACAAGAAGAACCAACATTTATTATTTGAATTCAAACACTCACCTGGAAATAGCTCTCATACACGCTCCAGTCCTTCATTGATTGCCTTGGAAATGATGAAAAGAACGGGTTCTTTAAGTCCTTGTAGAACTGGCAAAAATGATGCTTGTGGAGTCTTCTCTTTGGAATCTTCTAGATCGATGAGAGTTATCAGACTTTCAATGGACTTGTTGAATTGATCCCTTAAGGTCCTTGCTCCCAGCCTTGTCATAGGTTTGTGTATCATTGTTGGCAGAACGGGTTCTTCAGGAAATGGTAGATTGGGTTCTTCAAGAAGTGATAGAACGGGTTCTTCGGGAAATGGCAGAACGGGTTCTTCCAGAAGTTTACTATTGATGTCCTCATCAATCTCCCTCAATTCCCTTATCTTTTGAGCCTTGAAACGTCCTGGGAATGGTAGAGGCGGTTTGTAAGCAGGAGGAATGTATCTAGCAGGCTTAACAGCTTATGTGTCTGCAACTCGATCAGTCACTCGATCAGGTACTCGACCGTGTGTGTGGTCGAGCACCTGGTCGAGTGTTCTTTCTCTGCTTCAGTCTGCTCAGTAAAACCTTCACTCTGGGATTCAATTAGTGACCAATCCTCCCCACCTTGAACCTCACTGTCCTCAGTGACATATTCCTCATGGAGATGGATAGCTTTAACAGTGATCTCCCTTGGGTTTTGAATGGCTTGTTCAGGAAGTTGGTGTGGCTTAGGAGCTGAAGTAGAAGAAATGGAGCTCTCCATGTACTGGAATGAAGAGGTCAGACTCTCCAGCTGGTGACTCAGGTCATGAGAATAGGAATCCAATTTTTGGTTTAGCTCTTCAAACTGCCTTGCCTCCTCAATCTGATGATTGGCTTGCCCAATCAATAGTTGTTGCATCATAGCTCTTAAGTCAGGTTCTTGGGCTTGGTAGGTCTGAAACGCTGGAGGGTGACACCATTGAGTTTGGAAAAATTGTTGCTGGTGCATGGGTGCATAATGGAACTGACTGCCTTGAAACATGGTTACTGACTCGAACAGACACTCGGTCGAGCACAGGCTCGAGTTGATGGTCGAGTTGACTGGGAAGTGGTGTCTATTTAGATCCGGCGTCTGACTCGATCAGGTGCTCGATCAGGACTCGGTCGAGCTGTGGTCGAGCTGATTGTCGAGCTGGTACCTGAAACTCAATCACAGACAAGCAGGAGAAGATTTGAGTGCAGCAACTTCACAAGTGTATAAACGAACTTAATCTTAGACTAATATGGATCCTAAATGTCACAAAAATACACTCAAATGGGCAACGGCGCCAAATTGAAACATGGTTATTTGTATGTGGTGGAATGATGATGAATGTATGCAATGGTGACATATGGAATGGATGAGTGGGTGTTTCAATTCCCCTTATGCAGTTGCAGTATAAGAGGTGTCAATCCTAAGTGAGTGTTTGTGAACAATTAAGATAAGTATATCAATCTAAGTCAAGCCAAATGCAAGACTGTTTGTCACTAACAATCCTAAGATGAAAATGTAAAATGCAGAAAGTAAACTTTAAGAACTAGGAACTAAATGCAAATGAAACAGGATGATTATAACAGTAATGATGCAACAAACAGAAGTAGAAACTATGCTAATGAACTAATGCAAGACAAGTAATGAACAGGACACTAAGTAAATGCAACAGAAATGCAACTAGAATGAAACAAGGCCATCACAAATCATAAACACAAAGTTCTGGGGAAGAACTAGAGCAGGCACTCGACCGAGTGTAGGTCGAGTGGTTGGTCGAGCTAGACAAATCCGGAAAACAGAGCAATGCAATAAAAACAGAGTAATACCAAAGCGAATCAAACAACTAGCAAGCAACAGGATTAAGACTTAAAATCAATAAACAAGGAAGGACTTGAGGAAGGATTCATGGGTTGGACCAATGATTTAGGCTATCTAACTTGATCAACAAATCTCAAACAACATGAGCTAATCTCTAGACATATGTATCTAAGACATGTTTAATCCACTCTCATGGCAAAAAAACAATCAAACATATGCATCTTCTAGACTTGTTCTTACAAAGTAAAGATTCTACACAAGCAGGCATTAAGAAATATGTCTCATACCAAACAAAACCTCTAATCTCTTAGCAAGCAAGATGGTAAGATCTAGATCTAGTCTTAAACATTGGTGTGATGCTAAGATGCTTGAAATCAGATCCTACCCTCTCAGATATAGGATCAGCATTAAGAACATCTACCCTAGAATAGATCTAAAACAATCAAGCTTGATCAAGCCAAACAAACCTCATTCACAGCCCAGCCTAACCCATCCTCAAGATCCTAAGCCACTACTCACAAGAACACATGATGAACATCAAAGTCATAAACCCAGAAAATATTGAAACTTGCATTATTAGAAAGATAAAACAGAGATCTACAATATTAAATAAGAAATGAAACTCGAAATCTTTATATTTTGAAAGTTATGGAACCAACAAAATACAAGAATCTAGTCTTTTCTCTCTTAAAAAAGTACAAAATCTAAGAAAGATAAAAGTGCAAAAGGAATAATTCCCAAAAGGGTAAAAAATAGGTTTAGAGAATATCTAAAAAAGCTGGACTCTTTTGGTGGCTACAGGTACAAGGCTTTATATAGGAAGGGGAGTGGAAGCCCTAAAAATACAAAAATTCAAAACAGTCAACGGCTCGGTCAACTTGACCTGTGCTCGGTCGAGTGGCAGGTCGAGCTAGCTTTTCTCGGGCATTCTCCACTCGGTCGAGTCCTCCTCAGCACACGGTCGAGTGTCAGGTCGAGTGTGCGGTCGAGTTGGACTCTGGACCTTGGTTCTTCAGCCTTAACTCTCTTGCTTTCCCTTCATGATTGCTTCACTTCTCCTCAGCACTGCTTCCATGCTCCTTAAGCTCCAGAATCACCTGTTTATGCATGAAAAGATGCAAATGCAATGCAACTAAAATCTAAAGCATGATTAGTCCTAAAGCTACACAATAATGGTGAAAATGGCTAGCAAAAGATACAAAAGATGTGAATAAACTAAGGGAAAACATGGTAAAATATATGAACATCACAAACCCAACGGTTCCTGTGAAACAGCACACAAGCTCAAAGCACTGATCTCTCCTACTAGAGACTCCATCTCCTGCTTCTGAGCCAAAGCTACCCTCTTCCGTCTTAGAGCATCTCCAACCGTATTAGCCTTACCAGGATGATAGGCTATCTCCAAATCATAATACGCCACAAGTTCCATCCACCGCCTTTGTCTCAAGTTCAGTTCAGGCTGAGTGAATATATACTTCAGGCTCTTATGATCTGTAAACACCTGTACCTTTGCACCATAAAGATAAGATCTCCAAATCTTCAGGGCAAAAACTACAGCACCCATCTCCAAATCATGAGTAGGATAGTTGCCTTCATGCACCCGCAACTGCCGCAAAGCATAGGCAATCACCTTCCCATGCTGCATCAGAACACACCCCAAACCAACTCTAGATGCATCTGTATAAACCACATAGGGTTCTCCATGCTCAGGCAAAGCCAACACTAGCGCAGTAGTCAACATCTCCTTCAGGCTTGTAAAGCCTTCCTCACACTCTTCTGACCAAACAAATGGAACATCCTTTCCTGTCAACTTAGTCATAGGACGTGCTCTGCTTGCAAACCCCTGTACAAATCTCCTGTAGTATCCTGCCAACCCAAGAAAACTCCTGATCTCTGGGCATTCTGCGGTCTAGGCCAATCTCTGATAGCCTGAATCTTCTCTGGATCTACAGAAACCCCGTCTGCTGACACAATATGACCCAGAAAACCCATCTCACGCTGCCAAAAACTACACTTGCTCAACTTGGCAAACAACTTCTGCTCCCGCATCTTCTCCATAACTGACCTCAAATGCATTGCATGCTCCTCAGGACTCTTAGAATAAACCAGGATATCGTTGATGAAAATGATGACAGACACATCCAGAAACTCCTGAAACACGCTGTTCATCAATCTCATAAACGCTGCTTGCGCGTTAGTCAACCCGAAAGGCATCACCACAAACTCATAATGCCCATACCTAGTCCTGAAAGCAGTCTTCCTCACATCTACCTCATCTATCGGTATCTGATGATAACCCGACGCCAGATCTACCTTAGAGAACCAAGTAGCACCCCTCAACTGATCCAACAACTCATCGATCCTAGGAATAGGGTACTTGTTCTTCATAGTGACCTGGTTCAAACCCTGATAATCAATGCACAACCTGAAACTCCCGTCCTTTTTTTTGACAAACAATACCGGCGCTCCCCACAGTGATACACTAGGACGGATGAATCCCTTACTCAATAAATCCTCTAGCTGCTTCTTCAGCTCTGCCATCTCTGCTGGAGCCATTCTGTAAGGAGCCTTGGATAACGGCATTGTCCCCGGTTCCAGTTCAATGGTAAAAAGATCCGACCGAGATGGTGGTAATCCCTGCAAAGACTGAAACACATCCTCAAACTCCTCCACTACTGCAATACCGCTAACCGTAGACTTCCCCACAAACTATGGCATAGATATAGTAACCAGATAAGCCTCACGGCCCTTTTCGATCATCTTCCCAGCCTGAATGGCTGAGATCACGAGACTCCCCGAAGTCGGTCTAAT
>NC_025699.1:22361803-22371717 GCF_000633955.1 Camelina sativa
GCCTCACGGCCCTTCTCGATCATCTTCCCAGCCTGAATGGCTGAGATCACGAGACTCCCCGAAGTCGGTCTAATACCCTGAAAAACCAACTTCCCTCCTGAACGCTCAAACTCCACTCTACCCCGATGGCAATCCAAATGCACCCTATGCCGATGCAACCAATCCATCCCGAGAATAACATCATATAACTCCACTAGACTGATAAGCAAATCCGCTGGCCACGACTCTCCTGCGATCTGAATATCAATTCCTCTGGCCCGTCCAATCACTCTCAGGAACTCACCTCCCACAACCCTGACAACTCCTGCACGCTCTCCAGGATCCCCGCTGATCCCCGAACACTCTGCACACTCCGGGGTAATGAAGCTATGAGAAGCTCCAGAATCAAACATAACATGGGACTTAAACCCGCCCACCAACAAGGTCCCTACACAAACCTTATGTGTTGAGAACCTACCACTGTATCACAGGAAAACATAAAATCTGAACCTACTGAAAATGCACAAAGGTGAAGTACCAGAAATTATACCTGTGATCACCCCGGCACTGGTTCCACCAGTCTCTGTTGTCGTGTAAACCCGTGGCCCCTGCTCAATCCGTGCCACATGCTGACCTCCAGGCTGCACCTGCTGCAACGCTGCCACTGCTGCTGGCTGCAACTTGGGACACAAGGGCCTGATGTGCCCTGGCTCCCTGCAATGATAACATACTCGAGGCCCTGCCGTCGGAGAACTCCTCTTAGGACAGCTAGCAATCTTATGATCCTTGCTCCCCCTTGGTGTCGATCGACACCCATCACCGAAAATCCAATTTTGGTTCGCGGATGTTACAACAGTGGACATGCAACCTCTTCGGTTCTCCGTGAGAGAGTTCTTCCTTACAACAGGTAATTATAAAGTGTTTGAAATGGTTTTCAAATGGTTTTAAAATGCTTTCAATGGTTTTTAAAAAAGTTTTAAAAGTGTTTTAAAAGAGTTTTAAAGGGTTTTAAAAGGATTTTAAAAGGTTTTTAAAACCTTTTAAAACCCTTTTAAAAGGGTTAAAATCCCGTTTTCATAACCTATTAAAACTCTTTTAAAACTTTTTTAAAAATCTTTTAAAACTCTTTTAAAAGGGTTTTTAAAACTTTTTTAAAACTCTTTTAAAACTCTTTTAAAAGGGTTTTTAAAAGGTTTTAAATGAGTTTTAAAAGGGTTTTAAAATATTTTAAAACTATTGTAAAAGGGGTTTAACCCGTTTTAGAGGTTTTAAAACCCTTTTAAAAGGGTTAAAAGCCCGTTTAAAAGGTTTTCAAAACCTATTAAAACTCTTTTAAAACTCTTTTAAAACTCTTTTAAAACTCTTTTAAAAGGGTTTTTAAAAGGTTTTAAATGAGTTTTAAAAGGGTTTTAAAATCTTTTAAAACAATTGTAAAAGGGGTTTATCCCGTTTTAGAGGTTTTAAAACCCTTTTAAAAGGGTTTTAAAAAAGTTTTTTAATCAATAACCTTTTAAAACTGTTTTAAAACCTTTTAAAACATTTTAAACCTTTTAAAACTCTTTTAACAGGGTTTAATCAATAACCTCATATATTAGGCAAGTTTGAACAAACTAACATCATTGTTTTATTAAACATAGGGATTCAATGCGAACCTATTCATAGAGAACTAAGGAATAACGGCAAAGATCCAATTAGTGAACCATATTCTTGGGCGGTGAGAGGAGACTACACTTTATCTCAACTTTAATATCGACTATTTAAAGAACCAGAAGAGGGTGAAAAACCTTTGGTTGTCAAAGAAAAGGAATGCCTCGCTGCATTGGTGTTAACAAAAGGTATTTTGATGACACCAGGTTCTTTAGAGAAGATACCACTGTCTAGGCTTCAGCATGCTTCAAATTTTGATATGTAGACAGCCCAACCATGGGGCAAGAAAGCATATAGCATCCTTGCTACATGCATTCAAAAATTGAATAAAGCTTCTTGGTCAAAAGGTCAGTATAGTGTCAAGGGAGTTCCCTTGGCATTATATATATGGGTCTTGAGTGCTGCTCCAGTTTTTGGTGATATAAAGATGTAATTTTTCCAAAACATTGTATCCACTGATTCTCAACTGGCACTCAAGTCGATATGCAAGGAATGATAAAACTGTTGATGTTATTAAGTCAGCAACTTGTGTAAGTTTTGAATTCTATTAAAAGTGTAGTTTTGATTATTCATTGGTTATCTTATTTGATGAGTTTTGTTTGGATGGATTTTGATTATTTTGTAGGTTGAAGTCAAATTTATAATTGGAGATCCACAAGAATATAAACATTTGGTTGATGAAGATGACAATGATTTTGAAGAAGTTATTGTCTTGGTTATGAAAGGCTATAGATTGAAGAAAGAAGAATGGTCCTCTAAATTAGTTGATATTTACTATGCCATGGGTGAGCTGGGTGACAAAATGGGGGAAAAATTGCCAGTCTCTGAGAAACATGAGAAAATAGAGAAAAATTTGTCAGATTCTGAAAAACTTGACACTATATCCTCTTTATGTTAGAAGACTTCAATAAAAGACTAGAAGTCATTGAAGAAGTTGTCAAAACCACATCTGTAACATTCGTGTTCCGAGAATAGAGTTTCGGTTATGTTGAGTAAACCAAAGGAGTGGATTTTAATTAATTTTGGTTTAATTAAATCCTGATTTAATCTAATTGAACCAAAAACCCCTAATCTCTTTCTCAACTCACGCCTCCTCTCATGCTTTTGTGCTTTGGTCGACATTTTCATCTGAGAGAGGGAGAGAAAGACAGTTAAATGTTGGTCATTTGGTGTAAAAGAGAAAGAGAAGGAGATCAAGATTTTTCCTTAGTGTTAAGAGAGAAACAGAACTGTCAGTGTTTGGGAGAAGGAGGATTCGACTGTTCAAATCGTTTTGAAAGGTACTGATTTTTGGTATGGTTGTAGCTAAGAGATTTTCGTATACTCGCCTTTTTACATAAGTGAATTTGGGTTAATATTCTAGGAGATATTGACAGTTTCATGGGTGTTTCTTCTCATTCGCGGATTGAGACCAGCGGGTGTTACGGGGACGATTGCGGTTTCATCTATAATCCGATCATGCTGAAATTTTGTGTAAATCTTCTGGATGTATATATCTTGCTTTTCACTGGAGGTATACGGTTAGTTTTGATTTCGTGGTTTCACTTGTGAGGTTGTTCTTTTCTGTTTTTCTAGCAGTTTGTTTTCAATATTTGTTTGTTGTTGTGATTGGTTGTAGGAACAAGTTTGGTTGTTCTTGGATATTGAAAAGCCTCTTATTTGGTTGTATTTAGTTTTGTGAATCTCTTGTTAAGGTAAGTGCAGGACCATGGCTTATCTAAGCTGGAGATTCTCTAATCTGCTTGTTTATGTGTTGTTTGGCTTGTTGATTGTTGATTGTTGATTGATGATTGTTGGTTGATGGTTAGAGATGTCTCTATTGCTTGTGTGTATAGCCCAGTAGATGGGAGGATTTTCTTACTGAGTTTTTATTAAATACTCATGCATTGTAATATGTGTTTGTGGTGCAGGTAAAGGCAAAGTGTGACCGTGGAATCAGGGCGATGAAGAAGAGGATGTTCTAGTGGTTCGCTTGGTTGTCTGACTTCTGTTAGGTTGCTAGAGTGGAGTTTTAGAATGTTGTTTAGGATTGCTGGTTCTTTGATATATGCTGTTTGGATCATTAGTTTATGATTTAGAATTAATATTGGCTATTTATATTTATTGGATATTGGTAATGTTTTCCGCTGATGATTGTGATTGTGGTTAGGTAGCTAGTGGGTATGAGACCACTAGTTGTAGTTTATTATTATATTATAGTTATATATTTATTATTTATTATTAAAAAAAAAAACGGGACGGGTCGTTTCATTTTGGTATCAGAGCCCTTACGGTTCTAGGTTTGGGTTCACTAGGATTTGTGTTGTAGATGTTTGGGATTTGCAGGCTTTGATTAATTATGTGAGTTAGTCAATTTTGTGTGGCATGGAGTCCTAGAACATCCTCTTTTAGCCGACAGTGTGATTTCACGGTGAGTTTGTGTTTTGTGTTTTTGTGTTATGTTAAGATTGTTTGTTAGTCTCTGTTCTTGGAAGTGTAGTGGTTAAGGATTGTTGCTCCTGATAAGATGGTGATTCTCCTGAATACCGATAGCTCGAGGGGCTGGGGGCTCCAAGAGTGGCAGAGGGGATTATGTTCCCCTGAGGGGATGAGTAGTTCCCCTTATACCGAGATCTTGAGGATTGTGTTCCAAGAGTGAGAAGGTATACCTCGAAGGTTGCAACCTAAGGGTGGTGGATTTGGGAGCAAGCAATACCTAGGATGTGAGTATAAACAACCCGATTGAATGTAGACCTCGAAAGATTGACGGTGGTTTAATCTTGCTTTTAGATTTGTTGACCAATGGGTCAGGGTTTTATGAACCAGAGAGGTTATGAATGTGTGGCTGTTTCGCCAAGATTGTGAGGCCGGTAGTGCTGGAGTCCCGGGAAGGGGAGTTACAGCAGGTCTGAGCCGGGAAAGGCATGTTTGCCAGATACATAAACTCATGAGAAGCCTTCATGGCAGGATAATCTAATCGTTACGACGATGTTGGATTACGTTTATTGGAGATTGACAGGGTTGCAAGATCCAAGGTTTTGGTAAGCTTGCTGAGGGAGACAAGGCAAGAGGTTTGAGTTAGCGGCTTGCAAAGCATTTGACGCGGTGAATCAGAATGTGCGAACGTATGGTACTTGTTTTTTTGTTATGTTCGTATTGATGATTTGCTGTGGAGAATTGCTAAGCGAAAAGCTAACTTTGTAATAAGCTATCTTGTTGAAGTTTTCCTAAGAAACAAGTTACTTGATGTTCTTTGATGGACAAGAAGGTTGCTATTCAGGTGGCGGTGAGCTGATGTCGGCATACTTGATTTTTTGTTTAGTAGAGCTGAAGACGCAGCTAGAGGATTTGTTGAGCAGGGGACTCTTTTGTCTTATCACTTCACTGTGGGGAGCGTCAGTGTTCGTCAAGAANTTGGTCATTTGGTGTAAAAGAGAAAGAGAAGGAGATCAAGATTTTTCCTTAGTGTTAAGAGAGAAACAGAACTGTCAGTGTTTGGGAGAAGGAGGATTCGACTGTTCAAATCGTTTTGAAAGGTACTGATTTTTGGTATGGTTGTAGCTAAGAGATTTTCGTATACTCGCCTTTTTACATAAGTGAATTTGGGTTAATATTCTAGGAGATATTGACAGTTTCATGGGTGTTTCTTCTCATTCGCGGATTGAGACCAGCGGGTGTTACGGGGACGATTGCGGTTTCATCTATAATCCGATCATGCTGAAATTTTGTGTAAATCTTCTGGATGTATATATCTTGCTTTTCACTGGAGGTATACGGTTAGTTTTGATTTCGTGGTTTCACTTGTGAGGTTGTTCTTTTCTGTTTTTCTAGCAGTTTGTTTTCAATATTTGTTTGTTGTTGTGATTGGTTGTAGGAACAAGTTTGGTTGTTCTTGGATATTGAAAAGCCTCTTATTTGGTTGTATTTAGTTTTGTGAATCTCTTGTTAAGGTAAGTGCAGGACCATGGCTTATCTAAGCTGGAGATTCTCTAATCTGCTTGTTTATGTGTTGTTTGGCTTGTTGATTGTTGATTGTTGATTGATGATTGTTGGTTGATGGTTAGAGATGTCTCTATTGCTTGTGTGTATAGCCCAGTAGATGGGAGGATTTTCTTACTGAGTTTTTATTAAATACTCATGCATTGTAATATGTGTTTGTGGTGCAGGTAAAGGCAAAGTGTGACCGTGGAATCAGGGCGATGAAGAAGAGGATGTTCTAGTGGTTCGCTTGGTTGTCTGACTTCTGTTAGGTTGCTAGAGTGGAGTTTTAGAATGTTGTTTAGGATTGCTGGTTCTTTGATATATGCTGTTTGGATCATTAGTTTATGATTTAGAATTAATATTGGCTATTTATATTTATTGGATATTGGTAATGTTTTCCGCTGATGATTGTGATTGTGGTTAGGTAGCTAGTGGGTATGAGACCACTAGTTGTAGTTTATTATTATATTATAGTTATATATTTATTATTTATTATTAAAAAAAAAAACGGGACGGGTCGTTTCATTTTGGTATCAGAGCCCTTACGGTTCTAGGTTTGGGTTCACTAGGATTTGTGTTGTAGATGTTTGGGATTTGCAGGCTTTGATTAATTATGTGAGTTAGTCAATTTTGTGTGGCATGGAGTCCTAGAACATCCTCTTTTAGCCGACAGTGTGATTTCACGGTGAGTTTGTGTTTTGTGTTTTTGTGTTATGTTAAGATTGTTTGTTAGTCTCTGTTCTTGGAAGTGTAGTGGTTAAGGATTGTTGCTCCTGATAAGATGGTGATTCTCCTGAATACCGATAGCTCGAGGGGCTGGGGGCTCCAAGAGTGGCAGAGGGGATTATGTTCCCCTGAGGGGATGAGTAGTTCCCCTTATACCGAGATCTTGAGGATTGTGTTCCAAGAGTGAGAAGGTATACCTCGAAGGTTGCAACCTAAGGGTGGTGGATTTGGGAGCAAGCAATACCTAGGATGTGAGTATAAACAACCCGATTGAATGTAGACCTCGAAAGATTGACGGTGGTTTAATCTTGCTTTTAGATTTGTTGACCAATGGGTCAGGGTTTTATGAACCAGAGAGGTTATGAATGTGTGGCTGTTTCGCCAAGATTGTGAGGCCGGTAGTGCTGGAGTCCCGGGAAGGGGAGTTACAGCAGGTCTGAGCCGGGAAAGGCATGTTTGCCAGATACATAAACTCATGAGAAGCCTTCATGGCAGGATAATCTAATCGTTACGACGATGTTGGATTACGTTTATTGGAGATTGACAGGGTTGCAAGATCCAAGGTTTTGGTAAGCTTGCTGAGGGAGACAAGGCAAGAGGTTTGAGTTAGCGGCTTGCAAAGCATTTGACGCGGTGAATCAGAATGTGCGAACGTATGGTACTTGTTTTTTTGTTATGTTCGTATTGATGATTTGCTGTGGAGAATTGCTAAGCGAAAAGCTAACTTTGTAATAAGCTATCTTGTTGAAGTTTTCCTAAGAAACAAGTTACTTGATGTTCTTTGATGGACAAGAAGGTTGCTATTCAGGTGGCGGTGAGCTGATGTCGGCATACTTGATTTTTTGTTTAGTAGAGCTGAAGACGCAGCTAGAGGATTTGTTGAGCAGGGGACTCTTTTGTCTTATCACTTCACTGTGGGGAGCGTCAGTGTTCGTCAAGAAGAAGCATGAGGTATGGGTTTATGAGTTTGTGGCGATGTCGTTCGGGTTGACTAACGCGCCAGCAGCGTTTATGAGGTTGATGAACAGCGTGTTTCAGGAGTTTCTGGACGTGTTTATCATCATTTTCGTCGGCGCTATCCTGGTATTTTCTAAGAGTCCTGAAGAGCATGCAATGCATTTGAGAGCAGTTCTGGAGAAGCTGCGGAAGCAGAAGTTGTTTGCTAAGTTGAACAAGTGCAGTTTTTTTTGGCAGCGTGAGATGAGTTTCTGGGTCACATTATTTCTGTAGAGGGAATTTCTGTAGATCCAGAGAAGATTCAGGCTATCAGAGATTGGTCTAGACCGCATAATGCCACAGAGATCAGGAGCTTCCTTGGGTTGGTAGGCTCTACATGAGAGTTGTGTAGGGTTTTGTAAGCAAGGCATGTCTGATGACTAAGTTGATAGGGAAGGATGTTCCTTTTGTTGGTCACATGAGAGAGTAGAGGGTTTTGCAAGCCTGAAGGAGATGTTGACTACTATGCTAGTGTTGGCTTTGCCTAAGTAGGAGTTAGAGTCTCTGGTAGGAGAGATCAGTGCGTTGAGGTTGTGTGCTGTTTCACAGGAACTGTTGGGTTTGGAAGCAGTTGATAGAGCAGATATTCTGGGTAGGGTGCGGTTGGATCAGGAGAAGGATTTGGGGCTGGTGAATGCCTCTAAGGATGTGGATTCAGAGTATCAGGTCTCAGATAATGGAACTATCTTGGTGCACGGTCGGCTTTGTGTGCCCAAGGATGAGGAGTTGAGACAGGGAATCCTGAGTGAGGCTCATGCGAGCAGGTTATCTATTCATCCAGGAGCGACTAAGTTGTACCGTGATCTCAAGAGGTACTATCACTGGGTCGGGATAAAGAAGGATGTAGCTAGTTGGGTCGTGAGGTGCGATGTGTGTCAGCTAGTGAAGGCTGAGCATCAAGTTCCTAGCGGGTTGCTGAAGAGTCTACCCATTCCTGAGTGGAAGTGGGATATGATTACTATGGATTTTGTGGTAGGATTGCCAGTGTCACGGACCTTTGATGCTATTTGGGTCATTGTGAACCGGTTGACTAAGTCAGCACATTTTCTGGCNGTTACTGAAGAGTTTACCCATTCCTGAGTGGAAGTGGGATATGATCACCATGGATTTTGTGGTGGGATTGCCAGTGTCACGGACCTTTGATGCTATTTGGGTCA
Organism: Camelina sativa; assembly: GCF_000633955.1. Taxonomy (NCBI): domain Eukaryota; kingdom Viridiplantae; phylum Streptophyta; class Magnoliopsida; order Brassicales; family Brassicaceae; genus Camelina; species Camelina sativa. The sequence goes on from NC_025699.1 coordinate 22,370,269, forward strand.
TTGTGAACCGGTTGACTAAGTCAGCACATTTTCTGGCCATTAAGAAGTCTGATGGAGCAGCGGTCTTGGCTAAGAAGTATGTGAGAGAAATAGTCAGATTGCATGGGGTGCCAGCGAGCATTGTGTCTGACAAGGATTCTAAGTTTACTTTAGTGTTTTCGAAGGTATTTCAGGCAGAGGTGGGCACTAAGGTGCATATGAGTACAGCTTATCATCCCCAGACAGATGGACAGTCTGAGAGGCCGATCCTGACGCTGGAGGATTTGCTGAGGATGTGTGTGTTAGATTGGGGTGGCCATTGGACAGATCACCTGAACCTGGTAGAGTTTACTTACAACAACAGTTATCAGTCGAGTATTAAGATGGCTCCTTATGAGGCTTTGTATGGGAGACCATGTCGTACACCGTTATGCTGGACTCAGGTTGGGGAGAGGAGCATGTTTGGTCCTAGTTTTGTTCAGGAGACCTTAGAGAAGATTCGGGTTCTCAAGCTGTACATGAAGGAGGCTCAGGATAGGCAGAGGAGTTATGCTGATAAGAGGAGTAAAGATCTTGAGTTTCAGGTAGGAGACAGAGGGTACCTCAAGATGGCCATGTTGCAGGGTCCAAACAGGTCATTGTCAGAAACTAAGTTGAGTCGAAGGTATATGGGTCCATTCAAAGTGATTGAGCGGGTTGGACCAGTGGCATATAGACTGGAGTTACCCGAGGTTATGCATGCATTCCATAAGGTTTTCCATGTGTCTATGTTGCTGAAGTGTCTCCGTGAGAGTGAGCGAGTGTTGGCTAAGATTCCTGAGGATCTTCAGCCTAACATGACTTTGGAGGCGAGACCAGTGAGGGTTCTCGAGAGGAGGATCAAGGAACTTCGGAAGAAGAAGATTCCTTTGATGAGAGTCCTGTGGGACTGTGATGGTGTTGAGGAGCATACTTGGGAGCCTAAGGCGAAGATGAAAGCAAGGTTCAAGAAGTGGTATGAGAAGGATCTTCAGCCTAAGATGACTTTGGAGGCGAGACCAGTGAGGGTTCTCGAGAGGAGGATCAAGGAACTTCGGAAGAAGAAGATTCCTTTGATGAGAGTCCTGTGGGACTGTGATGGTGTTGAGGGGCAGACTTGGGAGCCTAAGGCGAACATGAAAGCAAGGTTCAAGAAGTGGTATGAGAAGCAAGCCGCGACTTGAGCTTGTTTAGCCTGGTTCCATTTGTAATCCGTGGCTGGAGCGGGAATGGAGTATTCCAGCCAATCTCTCTTGTTTACTCGGTTGCTTACGGTGGTTTATTGTGCGACTCAGTAACAAGATGAGGTGGTGTTCGGGGTACAAAGTTTCCGTGACGCGGGGTTTTGGAGGAAAGTTTTCCTGAAATAGAAGTTTCCAAAAGTGGAAAGTTTCCAAAAATGGAAAGTGCTAAATATGGAAAGTTTTACGGGAGTTAGAATTTGTCCATTTT
>NC_025699.1:22372125-22422096 GCF_000633955.1 Camelina sativa
TTGGCCTTGGTGGCGGTCCTCTTTAGGACATTTGTTTGGCCTTGGTGGCGGTCCTCTTTAGGACATTTGTTTGGCCTTGGTGGCGGTCCTCTTTAGGACATTTTGTTTGGCCTTGGTGGCGGTCCTCTTTAGGACATTTTGTTTGGCCTTGGTGGCGATCCTCTTTAGGACATCTTGTTTGACCTTGGTGGCGGCCCTTGTGGCATGTATATGATCCTTGCGTGGTCATGAGGTATTCCAGTGAGGGGATATGTGGTTGGTAGGACATTGAGATGTTTTACGCAAGCCACGGGAAGGAAACCTGGATAGGGATAGGACTCAGACGTGTTCAGAATTGTTTGCTTGCGGCTCTTGGGGGACTTAGGTTCTCCTAGTACTGCCATACTCCGAGACTTTGTGGCTTGGGAATATGGTTGGTATGTCGACTTCGGATGAAGATCCGGGGACGCACTGTAGGGTGGCAACCTGAGAGACGAGTTTTGGATTTTTCCTTATATATATTATGGCATGCGGGTTTAGGCCCGATGAGGAGCCAACATTTGGCATGCAGACTTAGGTCTGATGAGGAGCCAATAAAAACTCAAGGTTTAGGCATATGAGTAAAGGAAAGTCCAAAAAGTCGAGAGCAAATGATGCCTGGAGCGTGAGTCTATCGCCTAGAGGTGACCTTCTGTAGATCGGTCGCAGGAGTGCGGGCCGTGGAGACGGTTGCACAGGAGTACTTGACTGATGGTTGTTCAAGATTCGAGGACGAATATATGTTGGTGGGGGAGAATTGTAACATCCGTGTTCTGGGAATAGAGTTTGGGTTATGTTGAGCAAACCAAAGGAGTGGATTTTAATTAATTTTGGTTTAATTAAATCCTGGTTTAATCTAATTAAACCAAAAACCCCTAATCTCTTTCTCAACTCACGCCTCTTCTCATGCTTTTGTGCTTTGGTCGACATTTTCATCTGAGAGAGGGAGAGAAAGACAGTTAAGTGTTGGTTATTTGGTGCAAAAGAGAAAGAGAAGGAGATCAAGCTTTTTCCTTAGTGTTAAGAGAAAAACAGAACTGTCAGGGTTTGGGAGAAGGAGGATTCGACTGGTCAAATCGTTTTGAAAGGTACTGATTTTTGGTATGGTTGTAGCTAAGAGATTTTCGTACACTTGCCTTTTTACAGAAGTGAATTTGGGTTAATATTCTAGGAGATATTGGCAGTTTCGTGAGTGTTTCTTTTCATTCGCGGATTGAGACCAGCGGATGTTACGGGGACGATTGCGCTTTCATCTATACTCCGATCGTGCTGAAATTTTGTGCCAAGTTTCTGGATGTATATACCGTTCTTTGCACCGGAGGGATTATAAAGTTAACAGTTAGTTTTGATTTCGTGGTTTCACTTGTGAGGTTGTTCTTTTCTGTTTTTCTGGCAGTTTGTTTTCAATATTTGTTTGTTGTTGTGATTGGTTGTAGGAACAAGTTTGATTGTTCTTGGATATTGGAAAGCCTCTTATTTGGTTGTATTTAGTTTTGTGAATCACTTGTTAAGGTAAGTGCAGGACCATGGCTTATCTAAGCTGGAGATTTCTCTAATCTGCTTGTTTATGTGTTGTTTGGCTTGTTGATTGTTGATTGTTGATTGATGATTGTTGGTTGATGGTTAGAGATGTCTCTATTGCTTGTTTGTATAGCCCAGTAGATTGGACGATTGTCTTGCTGAGTGTTTATTAAATACTCATGCATTGCAATATGTGTTTGTGGTGCAGGTAAAGGCAAAGTGTGACCGTGGAATCAGGGCGATGAGAAAGAGGATGTTCTAGTGGTTCGCTTGGTTGTCTGACTTCTGTTAGGTTGCTAGAGTGGAGTCTTAGAATGTTGTTTAGGGTTGCTGGTTCTTTGGTTTATGTTGTTTGGATTATTAGTTTATGATTTAATATTAATATTGGCTATTTATATTTATTGGATATTGGTAATGTTTTCCGCTGATGATTGTGATTGTGGTTAGGTGGCTAGTGGGTATGGAACCACTAGTTGTAGTTTATTATTATATTATAGTTATATATTTATTATTTATTATTATAAAAAAAACGGGATGGGTCATTTCAACATCAGAGAAAGATAAGAATAAAGAAGTAAGATTCCAAGATCACACCTTTTCTCATACATTGGACACTAAACTCTTTAAACTGAGCTCCTTTTTTTTCTTTTCCCTTTGCAGTCTCACGAAGATGAAGATGGACAGAATAGAAATGAAGAGGTTATAAATGAAGAGGTCAGTATCTATTTTGTAAACGACTTTATAAAAGGTTTAATTAGACTTTGCTAAGACTTTAAAAGGGTTTTGAAAGTTTTTCAAAGGTTTCTGTTTTAAAAGGGTTTTCAAAGGTTGTACAATGTGTTTTAAAAGGGTTTTAAATGGTTTTACAAGGTGTTTTAAAAGTTTTACAATGTTTTAAAAAACTGGTGTCAAAGGTGACCTAAACCTTTTAAAACAGATTGTAAAACCTTTTAAATGATGTTCTTATATGTTCTTTTGTTTGTTGCAGGCTGGCAAACAAAATATTGATGGAGATATTCCTAGAGAAGATTTCGTATATAGCCCGTCTGCAAATTCTGTTTGTCCGTTAAACACACAAGATGGGAGCTATGCTGGAGACGATGAAAACACCCAAAAACCTGGTGGTGATGATGGTAATTACTTTGAAGAAACACCAAAGGTACATTGATTTAGTATTTTATAAGTTTCCAAACACCAAAGGTACGTTGTAAGCAACAATTGTTATCATCTTTGAAGGATAAATCTCCTTTTCCACGCCTTTCTACACCAAATTTTGATCTTCTTTCTCAAGAAGATCAGGATAGTGAAAAAGATAAAAGCATGGGTAAAGAGAAGGGAGAAAGCAGTAAGAAGACAGTGTTGAGAGAGAGAAAACAGGTAATAATTAATTTTTTATATAGTTGTTATGAGTATTTTAACAGAATTCATTAAGTATCTCATTAGGTTTAAATCATGTAAACATTGTTTTCTTAAAAAACTGCAGAGAAAGTCTAAGCAAAGCATGATGGTGATGATGATGTTACGAATAGAAAACAGGTTAGTATCTAGTACTATAATGTTTTACATTTTATTAATGTTTACAAAAAATTGTGATTTTCTTGTGGCATTACAGAGGAAGAAGCGTAAACCAAGTGGCAATCCAGATGCTGATGTTCAAGCTAGAGAAGGGGTATGTATCTAACTTAATAATTTCTATGAGTTATTTAATTTTTTTTCCAGTGTATCGATATAAAGTGCGATATTTTTTTGTTTTGTACAGCCACATAAAAAGAAGAGTAAATATGATGATGTTGGTGGTGTGCAAAGAAAAAGTGAACGAAATATAGTTCCTTCTATTCAAACTCAGCCGCCTTACACGGCTGAGAAGAAGAAGCACCCAATACTTTATCCTTTTTCCAAAGTTGATAAGACCCGGTTAGAAATATTTACTGAATGGAAGAATTCAAGGAAAACAAAGTAAGTTTTAGTTTCTAGCAACAAAATTAAAAGTTCAATTAGTCTTTTATAGACTTTTTAAAATATGTATTCATTGTTTTGTAAGTATTCATGGTTATTCTGTTTATTTTTGGATGTAGGCAACTAACAACAATGGTATGATTACAAATCATAAGTCTTTACAATGTGTTGTTAACGTTTCATGGGGTTTTAAAAAGTTTTACAAGAGTTTTAAAAGGGTTTTAAAGTTTTTACAAGATGTTTAAAAGTGTTTTAAAAGGAATTAAAATATGTGTTTAAACTGGTTTACAAGATTAGATGTGACCGGGTCTAAACTTATTTATATGAATTATTTGACAACAAGAGTTGTTTTAATTTGTAAACTCTTTTAAATTTCAAATTTGTTCTAACCCGGTTTTTGTTGTTGTTTAGCATATTGATACAGTTGTGAAGTTATTAAGCAAAAGAGAAGAAAGTTATCCGGAGTTCTATAAAAGCAAAGCATTGACATGGGGAGCATATTTTTGAGAGAGATTGATGAAAATTACTCCATATTCATTGACGACAAAGATGAATATGAGTTCCCTGAAGAAGGATTCAGTCAACTCTTCAAGGAAGCACCTACAAACAAAATATTGGCACCAATGATGGTTAAGGAAAAGCTTTGGATGCCACTGATGATCAGTTTGGAGAAGAGGGAGTTGACTATCTATGATTTAGGCAAGCGTTTCTACAGTAACAAAATTAAAGACAAACAGGTGGGTGCATATGCTGTTGCAATGCCGTATATAGCTGTAACATCCGTGAACCAAAATCCCGGTTTAGGATCTGCATCGGTCGATGCAAGTTGTGCATTGGTCGATGCAAGGTTGTTTCTCTGCGTTTTGACTTAAGTCAAACGATGCGTTTTGGGTTAGGGGAAACCCTTAAGTCGACTTTCGTGTCTCATTCGGCGAGTTTGGCCATTTTTGAGAGAGAACGAAAGAGAGAAAGAATTCTTGAGAGTTTCTGGAGATTTGAGGCTGTTCCTGTAGAGATCTGTAGCTGGGATCGTTGTAGGAGCTTCCTAGAAGCGTTTTCTTGCTTGTTTGTTGTTCAGATTCATCTTGGCACAGGTAAGTGCATGACCATGGCTTATCTAAGCTAGAGGAACCTTTAACTTGCTTGTTTTGTGTTGTTAGGTTTGTTAGATTGTTGGTATGTACGTTAGGAAGCTTTCTTGTCGCTTGAGAATGAGTTTCTGTGGTTATAGGAACAAAATCCGGCGAGAAGCTTCAGGGAAATCACGGTGCTCGACGTTGCGTCGATCGATGCATAGCTTGCATCGGTCGATGCAAGTGCGAGGACGGCGCGATAAACCTTAAGGTTTTCGTGTTGCGTCGAGCATGCGTCGGTCGATGCAAGTTGCACTTGCATCGGTCGATGGAGTATCTGCGTCGGTCGATGTTTCTATTTCTGTGTTAAATAGTAATTGTTTGCTTAGCCTTCTGTTCATGGTAGTGCAGATGGTTAGAGAGGATGCTGTTGCTGGTCGTGGTCGTGGACGCGGACATGATAACGGACGTGGTCGTGGTAGGGGCAGAGCCCCAGTGGTTAGTGAGACTGAGGACCAGAGTGTGACAACAGAGGGTGTGGGCGAGTCGCAGGGAGTTCCGGTGGATTCAGTTAGTGTGGCCGGAGGGGGCGGTGTTGATGCTCCAGTGGTCGGTGATGCTAGGGTCCCGGGTGTGGGAGCCCCAGCGGGTGGAGTCCCTGGTGCTGATATTGCGGCTTTGCTAGCACAGATGTTAGAGCGGTTACCACCAGTGGTGCCGGCTCGGGCTCAGGTAGTGCCACCAGTTGTGGCGGAGGAGCGGCAGCCAGTGGCTGCGGATGTGGGGGTCCATGATCGTTATCTCAGCATGTTGACAGAGATGGGTCGGATGCGTACTGAGCAGTTTTCAGGAGGTGTAGATCCTACTGCTGCGGATGCGTGATGGACGAGAGTGGAACGTAACTTCCATACTCTGAGATGTCCTGAGGAGTTCTGGGTGGACATAGGGGTCTACTTTTTGAGTGGTGATGCTGAGTTGTGGTGAAGATCTGTGGCTGCTAGGAGGGCGCAGCGGGAGATGACTTGGGCTGACTTCGTTTTGGAGTTCAACCGCAAGTATTTTCCTAGAGAGACATTGGATCGTTTGGAAGTGCAGTTCCTTCAGTTGTCTCAGGGGACACGGTCAGTGCGGGAGCTGGATTTGGAGTTCAGTCGACTTCTTTGTTATGGGGGTCGGGCTATGGAGTCTGAGGAGGCTCAGATCAGGAGGTTTTTGAGGGCTCTACGTGATGATTTGAGAGTTCATTGTAGAGGGAGGTCTTATGCTACGCGTGTAGAGCTGGTTGAGACAGCAGCAGTGATTGAGGAGGATATCCGGGCACAGTCAGTGTCGGTTACTCCAGTAGCTCAGCCTGGTAAGGCTCAGCAGCAGAGTGGTTCTAGCAGGGGCGGTAGACATGCCCAGGGAACCAAGAGGAAGTGGAAGGCTACGCAGAAGCCGAGTGGTGCGGGTTGCTTCGGTTGTGGGAGCAAGGATAACAAGGTTGCTAGTTGTCCCAAGAGGAGTGTTCCGACGGCAGGGCCTCGGGTATGTTATCATTGTAGGGAGGCAGGGCACATTAGGCCTTTCTGTCCCAAGTTGCAACCGGTAGCAGTGGCAGCGTTGCAGGAGGTGCAGCCTGGAGGTCAGCAGGTGGCACGGATTGAGCAGACGCCATGTGCTTACACGACAGCAGAGACTGGTGGAACCAGTGCCGGGGCGATCACAGGTATAATTTCTGGTACTTAATCTGTGTGAATTTATAGTAGGTCCAGATTTTATGTTTTCCTGTGATAAAGTGTTAGGTTCTCAACACATAAGGTTTGTGTAGGGACCTTGTTGGTGGGCGGGTTTAAGTCCCACGTTATGTTTGATTCTGGAGCTTCTCATAGCTTCATTACCCGGAGTGTGCAGAGTGTGCAGAAATCAGAGGGGATCCCGGGGAGCGTACAGGTGTTGTTAGAGTTGCTGGAGGCAAGTTCCTGAGAGTTATTGGATGAGCTAGAGGGGTTGATATTTAGATCGCAGGAGAGTCGTGGCCAGTGGATTTGCTTATCAGTCCAGTGGAGTTGTATGATGTTATTTTCGGGATGGATTGGTTGCATCGGCATATGGTGCATTTTGATTGCCATAGGGGTAGATTGGAGTTTGAGCGTCCAGGAGAGAAGTTGGTTTTTCAGGGAATTAGACCGACTTCGGGGAGTCTCGTGATCTCAGCCATTCAGGCTGGAAAGATGATCGAGAAGGGCCGTGAGGCTTATCTGGTTACTATATCTATGCCGAAGTCAGTGGGGAAGTCTACGGTTAGCGGTATTCCGGTAGTAGAGGAGTTTGAGGATGTGTTTCAGTCTTTGCAGGGATTACCACCATCTCGGTCGGGTCCTTTCACCATTGAACTGGAACCGGGGACGACACCGTTATCCAAGGCTCCTTACAGAATGGCTCCATCAGAGATGGCAGAGCTGAAGAAGCAGCTAGAGGATTTATTGAGTAAGGGATTCATCCGTCCTAGTGTATCACTGTGGGGAGCGCCGGTGTTGTTTGTCAAAAAGAAGGACGGGAGTTTCAGGTTGTGCATTGATTATCAGGGTTTGAACCAGGTCACTGTGAAGAACAAGTACCCTCTTCCTAGGATCGATGAGTTGTTGGATCAGTTGAGGGGTGCTACTTGGTTCTCTAAGGTAGATATGGCGTCGGGTTATCTTCAGATACCGATAGATGAGGTAGATGTGAGGAAGACTGCTTTCAGGACTAGGTATGGGCATTATGAGTTTGTGGTGATGCCTTTCGGGTTGACTAACGCGCAAGCAGCGTTTATGAGATTGATGAACAGTGTGTTTCAAGAGTTTCTGGATGTATCTGTCATCATTTTCATCGACGATATCCTGGTTTATTCTAAGAGTCCTGAGGAGCATGCAGTGCATTTGAGGGCAGTTATGGAGAAGCTGCGGGAGCAGAAGTTGTTTGCTAAGTTGAGCAAGTGTAGTTTTTGGCAGCGTGAGATGGGCTTTCTGGGTCACATTGTTTCTGCAGAGGGGGTTTCTGTAGATCCAGAGAAGATTCAGGCTATCAGAGATTGGCCTAGACCGCAGAATGCCACAGAGATCAGGAGTTTCCTTGGATTGGCAGGGTACTACAGGAGATTTGTGCAGGGGTTTGCAAGCAGAGCACGTCCTATGACTAAGTTGACAGGGAAGGATGTTCCTTTTGTCTGGTCAGAAGAGTGTGAGGAAGGCTTTGCAAGCCTGAAGGAGATGTGGACTACTGCGCGAGTGTTGGCTTTTCCTGAGCAGGGAGAACCCTATGTGGTTTATACAGATGCATCTAGAGTTGGTTTGGGGTGTGTTCTGATGCAGCATGGGAAGGTGATTGCTTATGCTTCGCGGCAGTTGCAGGTGCATGAAGGCAACTATCGTACTCATGATTTGGAGATTGGTGCTGTAGTTTTTGCCCTGAAGATTTGGAGATCCTATCTTTATGGTGCAAAGGTACAGGTGTTTACAGATCATAAGAGCCTGAAGTATATATTCACTCAGCCTGAGCTGAATTTGAGACAGAGGCGGTGGATGGAGCTTGTGGCGGATTATGATTTGGAGATAGCCTATCATCCTGGTAAGGCTAACACGGTTGCAGATGCTCTGAGTCGGAAGAGGGTAGCTTCGGCTCAGGAGCAGGAGATGGAGTCTCTGGTTGGAGAGATCAGTGCTTTCAGCTTGTGTGCTGTTTTACAGGAACCGTTGGGTTTGGAAGCAGTTGACAGAGCAGATCTTCTGAGTATAGTGCGGTTGGCTCAGGAGAAGGATTTGGGGCTGGTGAATGCCTCTAAGGATGTGGATTCAGAGTATCAGGTCTCAGATAATGGTACTATCTTGGTGCACGGTCGGGTTTGTGTACCCAAGGATGAGGAGTTGAGGTAGGAGATTCTGAGAGAGGCTCATGCGAGCAAGTTATTTATTCATCCAGGAGCGACTAAGATGTATCGCGATCTCAAGAGGTACTATCATTGGGTCAGGATGAAGAAGGATGTAGCTAGTTGGGTTTCGAGGTGCGATGTGTGTCAGCTAGTGAAGGCCGAGCATCGGGTTCCTGGCGGTTTACTGAAGAGTTTACCCATTCCTTAGTGGAAGTAGGATATGATCACCATGGATTTTGTGGTAGAATTGCCAGTGTCACGGACCTTTGATGCTATTTGGGTCATTGTGGACCGGTTGACTAAGTCAACACATCTTCTGGCCATTAAGAAGACTGACGGAGCAGCGGTCTTGGCATTATGTGAGAGAGATAGTCAGATTGCATGGGGTGCCATCGAGCATTGTGTCTGACAGAGATTCTAAGTTCACTTCGGTGTTCTGGCAGGCTTTTCAGGCAGAGATGGGCACTAAGGTGCATATGAGTACAGCTTATCATCCCCAGACAGATGGACAGTCTGAGAGGACGATCCAGACGTTGGAGGATTTGCTGAGGATGTGTGTTTTGGATTGGGGTGGCCATTGGACAGATCACCTGAACCTGGTAGAGTTTGCTTACAACAACAGCTATCAGGCGAGTATTGGTATGGCTCCTTATGAGGCTTTGTATGGGAGGCCGTGTCGTACACCGTTATGCTGGACTCAGGTGGGGGAGAGGAGCATGTACGGGGCAGATTTTGTTCAGGAGACCTCGGAGATGATTCGGGTCNTGGGGCTGGTGAATGCCTCAAAGGATGTTGATTCTGAGTATCAGGTCTCAGATAATGGTACTATCTTGGAGTTGAGGCAGGAGATTCTGCGAGAGGCTCATGCGAGCAAGTTATCCATTCATCCAGGAGCGACTAAGATGTACCGTGACCTCAAGAGGTATTATCATTGGGTCGGGATAGTTGGGTCTCGAGGTGCGATGTGTGCCAGCTAGTGAAGGCTGAGCATCAGGTTCCTGGCGATTTACTGAAGAGTTTACCCATTCCTGAGTGGAAGTGGGATATGATTACCATGGATTTTGTGGTAGAATTGCCAGTGTCACGGACCTTTGATGCTATTTGGGTCATTGTGGACCGGTTGACTAAGTCAACACATCTTCTGGCCATTAAGAAGACTGACGGAGCAGCGGTCTTGGCATTATGTGAGAGAGATAGTCAGATTGCATGGGGTGCCATCGAGCATTGTGTCTGACAGAGATTCTAAGTTCACTTCGGTGTTCTGGCAGGCTTTTCAGGCAGAGATGGGCACTAAGGTGCATATGAGTACAGCTTATCATCCCCAGACAGATGGACAGTCTGAGAGGACGATCCAGACGTTGGAGGATTTGCTGAGGATGTGTGTTTTGGATTGGGGTGGCCATTGGACAGATCACCTGAACCTGGTAGAGTTTGCTTACAACAACAGCTATCAGGCGAGTATTGGTATGGCTCCTTATGAGGCTTTGTATGGGAGGCCGTGTCGTACACCGTTATGCTGGACTCAGGTGGGGGAGAGGAGCATGTACGGGGCAGATTTTGTTCAGGAGACCTCGGAGATGATTCGGGTCCTCAAGCTGAACATGAAAGAGGCTCAGGATAGGCAGAGGAGTTATGCTGATAGGAGGAGGAGAGATCTTGAGTTTCAGGTAGGAGACAGAGTGTACCTCAAGATGGCCATGTTGCGGGGTCCGAACAGGTCATTGACTGAGACTAAGTTGAGTCCGAGGTATATGGGTCCGGTCAGAGTGATTGAGCGAGTTGGACCAGTGGCATATAGACTGGAGTTACCTGAGGTTATGCATGCTTTCCACAAGGTTTTCCATGTGTCTATGTTGTGGAAGAGTCTCCGTGAGGATGTTCAGTTGTTGGCTAAGATACCTAAAGATCTTCAGCCTAACGTGACTTTGGAGGCGAGACCAGTGAGGGTTCTCGAGAGGAGGATCAAGGAACTTCGGAAGAAGAAGATTCCTTTGATGAGAGTCTTGTGGGACTGTGATGGTGTGGAGGAGCAGACTTGGGAACCTGAGGCGAGGATAAAGGCAAGGTTTAAGAAGTGGTATGAGAAGCAACCACGACTTGAGCTTGCCTAGTCTGGTTCCGTCTGTAATCCGTGGCTGGAGCGGGAATGGAGTATTCCAGCCCATCTCTCTTGTTACTCGGTCGCTTAGGGTGGTTGGTTGTGCGACTCAGTAACAAGATGAGGTGGTGCTCGGGGTACAAAGTTTCCGTGAGGCGGGATTTGGGAAAAGTTTCCCGAAATAGAAGTTTCCTGAAGTGGAAAGTTTCCAGAAATGGAAAGTGCTATTTATGGAAAGTTTCCCGGGAGAGAGAATTTGTCCATTGTAGCGGTGGGAAGCCTTGGAGGGGGCTTTAGTGGCCTTTGTGGCGGACTTTCGAGTCAGTGTGCCCGTGTGTGGCGGTCTTTTTGGACAATGTGTGGTCTTTCTGACGGGCTTTTTAGCCAGAGTGTCTTTGTGACGGTCCTCTTTAGGACATTTGTGTGGCCTTGGTGGCGGTCCTTTTTAGGACATTTGTTTGGCCTTTGTGGCGGGCTGTTTAGCCAGAGTGTCTTTGTGACGGTCCTTCGGGACAGATGGTCTTTGTGACGGTCCTTCGGGACAGATGGCCTTTGTGGCGGGCTGTTTAGCCAGAGTGCCTTGGTGGCGGTCCTCTTTAGGACATTTGTTTGGCCTTGGTGGCGGTCCTCTTTAGGACATTTATTTGGCCTTGGTGACGGTCCTCTTTAGGACATTTGTTTGGCCTGGGTGGCGGTCCTCTTTAGGACATTTTGTTGGCCTTTGTGGCGGCCTTTGTGGCGTGTATATGATCCTTGTGTCGTCATGGGGGTATCCCGGTGAGGGGATATGTGGTTGGTAGAACATTGAGATGTTTTTACGTGAGCCACGGGAAGGAAACCTGGATAGGGATAGGACTCAGACGTGTTCAGAATCGTTTGCTCACGGCTCTTGGAGGACTTTGGTTCTCCTAGTACTGCCATATTTGGAGACTTTGTGACTTTGGAGTATGGTTGGTATATCGACTTCGGACGACGGTCCGGAGGCGCGCTGTAGGGTGACAACCCGAGTGACGAGTTGGATTTTTCCTTATATATTATGGCATGCGAGCTTAGGCCCGATGAGGAGCCAACATTGGCATGCAGACTTAGGTCTGATGAGGAGCCGATGAAACTCAAGGTTTAGGCCTATGAGAAAAAGGAAAGTCCAAAATTCGAGAGCAAATGACGCCTGGAGCGTGAGTCTATCGCCTAGAGGTGACCTTCTGTAGATCGGTCGGAGGAGTGCGGACCGTGGAGACGGTTGCACGGGAGTCCTTGGCTGAAGGTTGATCGGGATTCGAGGACGAATCCAGTTTGGTGGGGGAAAATTGTAACATCCGTGCACCAAAATCCCGGTTTAGTATCTGCATCGGTCGATGCAAGTTGTGCATCGGTTGATGCAAGGTTGTTTCTCTGCATTTTGACTTAAGTCAAACGCTGCGTTTTGGGTTAGGGGAAACCCTTAACTCGACTTTTGTGTCTCATTCGGCGAGTTTGGCCGTTTTTGAGATAGAACGAAAGAGAGAAAGAATTCTTGAGAGTTTCTGGAGATTTGAGGCTGTTCCTGTAGAGATCTGTAGCTAGGATTGTTGTAGGTGCTTCCTAGAAGCGTTTTCTTGCTTGTTTGTTGTTCAGATTCGTCTTGGCACAGGTAAGTGCATGACCATGGCTTATCTAAGCTAGAGAAACCTTTAACTTGCTTGTTTTGTGTTGTTAGGTTTGTTAGATTGTTGGTATGGACGTTAGGAAGCTTTCTTGGGGCTTGGGAATGAGTTTCTGTGGTTGTAGGAACGAAATCCGGCGAGAAGCTTCGGGGAAATCACGGTGCTCGACGTTGCGTCGATCGATGCATAGCTTGCATCGGTCGATGCAAGTGCGAGGATGGCGCAATAAACTTTACGGTTTTTGTGTTGCGTCGAGCATGCGTCGGTCGATGCAGATTGGGTATTGGTCGATGCAAGTTGCACTTGCATCGGTCGATGTAGCATTTGCGTCGGTCGATGTTTCCTCAACTGGCATCGGTCGATGCAGTGTCCTGGTCCTTTGTTCGTTGTGTGATGATTGTTACTTGTTGGTTATTGGTACTCTATTGCTTGTGTGTATAGCCCAGTAGATGGGAGGATTGCCTTACTGAGTGTTTATAAAATACTCATGCATTGCAATATGTGTTTGTGGTGCAGGTAAAGGCAAAGTGTGACCGTGGAATCCAGGCAATGAAGAGGAGGATGTTCTAGGGACTCGGATTTTATGTGGTATGGCATTGCTAGATTGCTAGAGTTGAGTCATTAGAAACATTGCTAGGTTGCTGGTTCTATGATTCATGTTGTTTGGTTATTGATTATGTTGAACATTGTTAAATTTTATTACTGGATTATTATTGGATATTGGTTGGTTATTTCCGCTGTTGAATGTGTTTGTGGTTAGGTGGCTAGTGGGTATGGGACCACTAGTTGTAGTTTGTTTATTATTATTATTTTTTTTTTTTAAAAAAAGGTCGGTCCTTTCAATAGCCCAGAAGAAATTTGGGATGAAAAATGATACAGAGAAATCTTTATTCAGAATAAGTATCATGAATTGCATACCTCAGGTAAATACTGTTGAGATTGTTTTCTAGTTTTGTGATATGTTCTCTGTAAATATTGTGGACTCTTCACTTTTTTTTTTCATGATAGGTTGATAAGATTGAAGATAGTGGTGTCTTCATGCTAAAGACAATCGAGTGTTTGGCTATGAGCATTACGACATATGGCAATCTTACAAATGAGTCAATTGGTGATTCACGGCAGAAAATGGCGGTTGACTTCTTTTCAGGTCAGTTTAGGTTTTTACATGGTTATTTAAACTGGTTTTAAATGGGTTAACAGGTTGGTATTGCAATGTATTTTAAAAGGTTCTAACATTAATTATATTATCTTTGCATAATTGCAGAAATATCAAAAAAAAAAACTAGGATAATGGAAGTTTGCATCTTGTTGGTATATAAACGTGATCGCAGGAATGGAGCTTTAGCTTATTGCATCAATAAAAGGACCGACCTTTTTTTTTTTAATAATAAATAATTCATATAATATAGTAAATAAACTACAACTAGTGGTCCCATACCCACTAGCCACCTAACTACAATCACAATAAACAGCGGAATAACAATACCAATAACCATATCCAATAATATCCAATAATAAAAATCAATACTATAGCATAAACAATATCCAATAACAAGATAACCAATAATCGAATAACCAATCATCAGAAAACATGAAACCAGCAACCTAGCAATGTTTCTAATGACTCAACTCTAGCAACCTAGCAATGCCAGACAACATCCAGTCGAGTCCCTAGAACATCCTCCTCTTCATTGCCTTGATTCCACGATCACACTTTGCCTTTAACTGCACCACAAACACATATTGAGATGCATGAGTATTTGATAAACACTCAGTGAGGCAATCCTCCAATCTACTGGGCTATACACACAAGCAACAATGATTCCAGAGTTCCAAACAAGCATCAAACAAAACACACAAACCAGGAAATCAGGCATCGTCTCGCTAGAAGGGAGGTGTCGACCGACACCAGCCAAGTGTCGACCGACACTGGCCTTGGTGTCGACCGACATTACCCCACAGTGTTGATCGATGCCCAATTTGCTAGTATCAACCGACACCAAGTGGTGTCGATCGACACTCCTTCTACAACAGTGATCCGCTCAAAGTCGAGAGTCGAATCTCACTCCCAAATCTCCTCAAAATCGTTCAATACTCGAAACCCAAGCCTTATACATCCGTAGGAACCTGTATCAACAATTCCCAGCAAGAAAAACACACAAAAAAGAAACAAACAAGCAAGAACAAGGTAATCAAAGGCTTAGATTAGCCATGGTCATGCACTCACCACTTTGCAGGAAGTTTCTGACCAACAATGGATGAATCCACACTCCCAGCAAGCTTCCCACACGTTCCTAGCCTTGAATCCTCACTCCCACAGCAAGATCTCACCCACAAATTGGTTTGCGGGTGTTACAATTCTCTCCCATACCAAAAATTGGTTTGCGGGTGTTACAATTCTCTCCCACCAATCTAGATTCGTCCTCGAATCTTGAACGACCATCAGCCAAGGACTCCCGTGCAACCATCTCCACGGCCCGCACTCCTCCGACTCATCTACAGAAGGTCACGCTCCAGGCGTCATTTGCTCTCGACTTTTGGATTTCCCTTTACTCACTGGCCTAAACCTTGAGTTTAATTTGCTCCTCATCAGACCTAAGTCTGCATGCTNCACACAAGCCCCTCCAAGGCTCTCCACCGCTAAAATGGACAAATTTTAACTCCCGTAAAACTTANATCGGGCCTAAACCCGCATGCCATAATATATAAGGAAAAATCCAAACTTTTCTCTTGGGTCGTCACCATACAGCGCGCCTCCGGACCGTCGTCTGANTTTGGAAACTTTCCACTTTTGGAAACTTCTATTTCAGGAAAACTTTCCTTCAAAAACCCCGCCTCACGGAAACTTTGTACACCGAACACCACCTCTTCTTGTTACTGAGTTGCACAACCAACCACCCCAAGCGACCGAGTAACAAGAGAGATGGGCTGGAATACTCCATTCTCGCTCCAGCCACGGATTACAGATGGAACAGGCTAAACAAGCTCAAGTTGCGGCTTGCTTCTCATACCACTTCTTGAACCTTGATTTCATCTTTGCCTCAGGCTCCCAAGTCTGCTCCTCAACAACATCACAGTCCCACAGGACTCTCATCAAAGGAAACTTCTTCTTCCGAAGTTCCATGATCCTCCTCTCGAGAACCCTCACTGATCTCGCCTCCAAAGTCATCTTAGGCTGAAGATCCTCAGGAATCTTAACCAACACTCGGTCACCCTCACGGAGACACTTCCGCAACATAGACACATGGAAAACCTTATGGAATGCACGCATAACATTGGGTAACTCCAGTCTATATGCCACTGGTCCAACCCGCTCAATCACTCTGAATGGATCCATATACCTTGGACTCAACTTAGTCTCTGACAATGACCTCTTCAGACCCTGCAACATGGCCATCTTGAGGTACACTCTGTCTCCTACCTAAAACTCAAGATCCCTCCTCCTCCTATCGGCATCNCTCTGGCTAAACAGCCCGCCACAAAGGCCACGCAATTGGCTAAACAGCCTACCACAAAGGCCACACACGGCTAAACAGCCCGCCACAAAGGTCACACAATGTCTAAAAAGACCGCCACACACGGGCACACTGACTCGAAGTCCGCCACTAAGGCCACACACAAGCCCCTCCAAGGCTCTCCACCGCTAAAATGGACAAATTTTAACTCCCGTAAAACTTACCATATTTAGCACTTTCCATTTTTGGAAACTTTCCACTTTTGGAAACTTCTATTTCAGGAAAACTTTCCTTCAAAAACCCCGCCTCACGGAAACTTTGTACACCGAACACCACCTCTTCTTGTTACTGAGTTGCACAACCAACCACCCCAAGCGACCGAGTAACAAGAGAGATGGGCTGGAATACTCCATTCTCGCTCCAGCCACGGATTACAGATGGAACAGGCTAAACAAGCTCAAGTTGCGGCTTGCTTCTCATACCACTTCTTGAACCTTGATTTCATCTTTGCCTCAGGCTCCCAAGTCTGCTCCTCAACAACATCACAGTCCCACAGGACTCTCATCAAAGGAAACTTCTTCTTCCGAAGTTCCATGATCCTCCTCTCGAGAACCCTCACTGATCTCGCCTCCAAAGTCATCTTAGGCTGAAGATCCTCAGGAATCTTAACCAACACTCGGTCACCCTCACGGAGACACTTCCGCAACATAGACACATGGAAAACCTTATGGAATGCACGCATAACATTGGGTAACTCCAGTCTATATGCCACTGGTCCAACCCGCTCAATCACTCTGAATGGATCCATATACCTTGGACTCAACTTAGTCTCTGACAATGACCTCTTCAGACCCTGCAACATGGCCATCTTGAGGTACACTCTGTCTCCTACCTAAAACTCAAGATCCCTCCTCCTCCTATCGGCATCACTCCTCTGCCTATCCTGAGCTTCCTTCATGTTCAGCTTGAGAACCCGAATCTTCTTCAAGGTCTCCTGAACAAAACTAGCACCAAACATGCTCCTCTCCCCCACCTGATTCTAGCATAATGGTGTACANCAGCCCGCCACAAAGGTCACACAATGTCTAAAAAGACCGCCACACACGGGCACACTGACTCGAAGTCCGCCACTAAGGCCACACACAAGCCCCTCCAAGGCTCTCCACCGCTAAAATGGACAAATTTTAACTCCCGTAAAACTTACCATATTTAGCACTTTCCATTTTTGGAAACTTTCCACTTTTGGAAACTTCTATTTCAGGAAAACTTTCCTTCAAAAACCCCGCCTCACGGAAACTTTGTACACCGAACACCACCTCTTCTTGTTACTGAGTTGCACAACCAACCACCCCAAGCGACCGAGTAACAAGAGAGATGGGCTGGAATACTCCATTCTCGCTCCAGCCACGGATTACAGATGGAACAGGCTAAACAAGCTCAAGTTGCGGCTTGCTTCTCATACCACTTCTTGAACCTTGATTTCATCTTTGCCTCAGGCTCCCAAGTCTGCTCCTCAACAACATCACAGTCCCACAGGACTCTCATCAAAGGAAACTTCTTCTTCCGAAGTTCCATGATCCTCCTCTCGAGAACCCTCACTGATCTCGCCTCCAAAGTCATCTTAGGCTGAAGATCCTCAGGAATCTTAACCAACACTCGGTCACCCTCACGGAGACACTTCCGCAACATAGACACATGGAAAACCTTATGGAATGCACGCATAACATTGGGTAACTCCAGTCTATATGCCACTGGTCCAACCCGCTCAATCACTCTGAATGGATCCATATACCTTGGACTCAACTTAGTCTCTGACAATGACCTCTTCAGACCCTGCAACATGGCCATCTTGAGGTACACTCTGTCTCCTACCTAAAACTCAAGATCCCTCCTCCTCCTATCGGCATCACTCCTCTGCCTATCCTGAGCTTCCTTCATGTTCAGCTTGAGAACCCGAATCTTCTTCAAGGTCTCCTGAACAAAACTAGCACCAAACATGCTCCTCTCCCCCACCTGATTCTAGCATAATGGTGTACAACATTGTCTCCCATACAAAGCCTCATAAGGAGCCATCTTAATACTCGCCTGATAACTGTTGTTGTAAGCAAACTCTACAGGGTTCAGGTGATCTGCCCAATGGCCACCCCAATCCAACATACACATCCTCAACAAATCCTCCAGCGTCTGGATCGTCCTCTCAGACTGTCTATCTGTCTGGGGATGATAAGCTGTACTCATATGCACCTTAGTGCCCATCTCTGCCTGAAATGCCTTCCAGAACACCGAAGTGAACTTAGAATCCCTATCAGACACAATGCTCAGTGGCACCCCATTCAATCTGACTATCTCTCTCACATATTTCTTGGCCAAGACCGCTGTTCCATCAGTCTTCTTAATGGCCAGGAAATGTTTTGACTTAGTCAACCGGTCCATGATGACCCAAATAGCATCAAATGTCCGGTCCACGATGACCCAAATAGCATCAAAAATCCATGGTGATCATATCCCACTTCCACTCAGAAATGGGTAAACTCTTCAGTAAACCGCCAGGTACCTGATGCTCAGCCTTCACTAGCTGACACACATCACACCTCGAAACCCAACTAGCTACATCCTTCTTCATCCCGACCAAATGATAATACCTCTTGAGGTCACGGTACATCTTAGTCGCTCCTGGATGAATAGATAACTTGCTCGCATGAGCCTCTCTCAGAATCTCCTGCCTCAACTCCTCATCCTTGGGCACACAAACCCGACCGTGCACCAAGATATTACCATTATCTGAGACCTGATACTCTGAATCCACATCCTTAGAGGCATTCACCAGCCCCAAATTCTTCTCCTAAGCCAACCTCACCATGCTGCATCATAACACACCCCAAACCAACTCTAGATGCATCTGTATAAACCACATAGGGTTCCCCTGCTCAGGCAAAGCCATCACTGGTGCAGTAGTCAACATCTCCTTCAGGCTTGCAAAGCCTTCCTCACACTCTTCTGACCAAACAAAAGGAACATTCTTCCCTGTCAACATAGTCATAGGACGTGCTCTGCTCGCAAACCCCTGCACAAATCTCCTGTAGTATCCTGTCAATCCAAGAAAACTCCTGATCTCTATGGAATTCTGCGGTCTAGGCCAATCTCTGATAGCCTGATTCATCTCTGGATCTATATAAACCCCCTCTGCAGAAACAATGTGACCCAGAAAGCCCATCTCACGCTGCCAAAAACTACACTTGCTCAACTTGGCAAACAACTTCTGCTCCCGTAGCTTCTCCATAAATGCCCTCAAATGCACTGCATGCTCCTCAGGATTTTTAAAATAAACCAGGATATCGTCGATGAAAATGATGACAGACACATACAGAAACTTCTGAAACACGCTGTTCATCAATCTCATAAACGCTGCTGGCGCGTTAGTCAACCCGAAAGGCATCACCACAAACTCATAATGCCCATACCTCGTCCTGAAAGCAGTCTTCCTCACATCTGCCTCATCTATCGGTATCTGATGATAACCCGACGCCAGATCTACCTTGGAGAACCAAGTAGCACCCCTCAAATTATCCAACAACTCATCGATCCTAGGAAAATGGTACTTGTTCTTCACAGTGACCTGGTTCAAACCCCGATAATCAATGCACAACCTGAAACTCCCATCCTTCTTCTTCATAAACAACACCGGCGCTCCCCACGGTGATACACTAGGACGGATGAATCCCTTACTCAACAAGTTGTCTAGCTGCTTCTTTAGCTCTGCCATCTCTGCTAGAGCCATCCTGTAAGGAGCCTTGGACAACGGCATTGTCCCCGGTTCCAGTTCAATGGTAAAAGGATCCGACCAAGATGGTGGTAATCCCTGCAAAGACTGAAACACATCCTCAAACTCCTCCACTACCGAAATACTGCTAACCGTAGACTTCCCCACTGACTCTGGCATAGATATAGTAACCAGATAAGCCTCACGGCCCTTCTCGATCATCTTCCCAGCCTGAATGGCTGAGATCACGAGACTCCCCGAAGTCGGTCTAATACCCTGAAACACCAACTTCCCTCCTGGACTCTCAAACTCCACTCTACCCCGATGGCAATCCAAATGCACCCTATACCGATGCAACCAATCCACCCCGAGAATAACATCATATAACTCCACTGGACTGATAAGAAAATCCGCTAGCCACGACTCTCCTGCAATCTGAATATCAATTTCTCTAGCTCGCCCAATCACTCTCAGGAACTCACCTCCTGCAACTCTGACAACTCCTGAATGCTCTCCAGGATCCCCGCTGATCCCCACACACTCTGCACACTCCGGAGTAATGAAGCTATAAGAAGCTGCAGAATCAAACATAACATGGGACTTAAACCCGCCCACCAACAAGGACACTACACAAACCTCATGTGTTGAGAACCTAACACTTTATCACAGGAAACATATACAATCTGAACCTACTAAAATCCACAAATTTTAAATACCAGAAAATATACCTGTGATCGCCCCGGCACTGGTTCCACCATTCCTGCTGTCATGTAAACCCGTGGCGCCTGCTCAATTCGTGCCACCTGCTGACCTCCAGGCTGCACCTGCTGGAATGCTGCCACTGCTGCCGGCTACAACTTGGGAAAAAAAGGCCTGATGTGCCCTGTCTCCCTACAATGATAACATACCCGAGGCCCTGCCGTCGGAGCACTCCTCTTAGGACAACTAGCAACCCTGTGATCCTTGCTCCCACAACCGAAGCAACTCGCACCACTCGTCTTCTGCGTAGCCTCCCAACTCCTATTGGTTCCCTGTGCAGGCCTACCGCCCCTGCTATAACCACCTTGCTGCTGAGCCTTACTAGGCTGAACTGCTGGAGCTACCGCCACTGACTGTGCCCAGATATCCTCCTCAATCTCTGCTGCAGTCTCAACCAGCTCTGCACGCGTAGAATAACTCCGTCCTCTACAGTAAACTCTCAAATCATCACGTAGAGCCCTCAAAAACCTTCTGATTTGAACCTCCTCAGACTCCAAAGCCCGACCCCCATAACAAAGAAGTCGACTGAACTCCAAGTCCAGCTCCCGCACTGACCGTGTCTCCTGAGACAACTGAAGGAAATGCACCTCCAACCGATCCAATGCCTCTCTAGGAAAATACTTGCGGTTGAACTCCAAGACGAAGTCAGCCCAAGTCATCTCCCGATGCACTCTCCTAGCAGCCACTGATCTCCACCATAACTCAACATCACCACACAAATAGTAGACCCCTATGTCCACCCAAAACTCCTCAGGACATCTCAGAGTATGGAAGTTACGTTCCACACTCGTCCTCCACGCATCCGAAACAGTAGGATCTGTACCACCCAAAAACCTCTCAGTGAACAGACCCTTCATCTCCTTGAGCATAGACAAATAACGTCCATGTGCTCCCACAACCGCAACCACTGGCCGCCGTTCCTCCGCCACCACTAGTGGCACTACCTGAGCCTGAGCCGGTACCACGGTGGTAACCGCGCTAACACCTCTGCTAGCATAGCCGCAACGTAAGTACCAGGGACTCCACCCGCTTGGACTCCCACACCCAGGACCCTAGCATCACCGGCCACTGGAGCATCAACACCGCCCCATCCTGCCACACTCACGGAATCCCCCGGAACACCCTGCGCCTCACCAACACCCTTAGTTGTCACACTCTGGTTCTCGGTCTCACTAACCACTGGGACTCTGCCCCTACCATGACCACGTCCGCGTCAACGACCTCGACCAGCCACAGCATCCTCTCTAGCCATCTGCACTACCATGAACAGAAGGCTAAGCAAACAATTTCTATTATACACAGAAACATAAACTCACCGTGGAATCACACAGTCGGCTCAAAGAGGATGTTCTACGAATCCGTGCCACACACAATTTACTAACTCACATAATCAATCAAGAAATGCTATCCCAAACATCACAACAGAACCCTAGTGAACCCAAACCTAGAACCGTAAGGGCTCTGATACCAAAATGAAAGGACCGACATTTTTTTTAATAATAAATAATAAATATAATATAATAAATAAACTACAACTAGTGGTCCCAGACCCACTAGCCACCTAACCACAATCACAATCAACAGCAGAATAACAATACCAATAACCATATCCAATAATATCCAATAATAAAAATCAATGCTATAGTATAAACAATATCCAATAACAAGATAACCAATAATCCAATAACCAGTCATCAGAAAACATGAAACCAGCAACCTAGCAATGTTTCTAATGACTCAACTCTAGCAACCTAGCAATGCCAGACAACATCCAATCGAGTCCCTAGAACATCCTCCTCTTCATTGCCTTGATTCCACGATCACACTTTGACATTACCTGCACCACAAACACATATTGAGATGCATGAGTATTTGATAAACACTCAGTAAGGCAATCCTCCCATCTACTGGGCTATACAAACAAGCAACAATGATTCCAGAGTTCCAAACAAGCATCAAACAAAACACACAAACCAGGAAATCAGACATCGTCTCGCTGGAAGGGAGGTGTCAACCGACACCAGCCAAGTGTCGATCGATGCACAATTTGCTGGTGTCGATCAGCACTCCTTCTGCAACTGCGATCCGCGCAAAGTCGAGAGTTGAATCTCACTCCCAAATCTCCTCCAAATCGTCCAATACTCGAAACCCAAGCCTTATACATCCGTAGGAACCTGTATCAACCAATCCCAGCAAGAAAAACACACAAACAAGCAACAAACAAGCAAGAACAAGGGAATCAAAGGCTTAGATTAGCCATGGTCATGCACTCACCTCTTTGCAAGAAGTTTCTGACCAACAATCGACAAATCCACACTCCCAGCAAGCTTCCCACACGTTCCTAGCCTTGAATCCTCACTCCCACAGCAAGATCTCACCCACAAACTCTTGAAATCTCACATAATCTCCCAAAAACTTAAGAACGATGTTTTCTCCTCTTTCTCTTTGTTTTCAGCGGCTGGACAACCACAAACACGACCTAGGTTGTTCCCCCACTTAAATATCACGGTTTAATGGTTCTCCTCAAACCAAACCGACCAAAAATCAATAATTAAATCGAACCGGTCGAACCAGACCAAACAGTGTCGATCGACACCTCCTGTGGTGTCGATCGACACCTCCACCAATTTACCAAAAATTGGTTTGCGGGTGTTACAATCAAGAACAATAATGAATGGCAAGATATTTCAATGTCTAGTTTAAAGTAGATTTAAAAATTGTGTTTTTACTGTGACACTATTCTAGAAAAATGTTAAGTTACTCCTTTTCGATTATTCAATAAATAGCGTTTGACATCTTTGCTGAATTAGCATATAATTCGTTAAGTGTAGGTATTTACAATGAAATTTAAAACGTTGTTTATCCTTTTCGAATCATTTTAAAAACCTTTTAAAACTCTTGTAAATCCTATAAAATTCATTGAAATACCCAAAACAAAACCCTTTTAAAACTCTTGTAAATCCTATAAAATTCAATGAAATACCCAAAAACAAAACCCTTTTAAACCTTTTAAAATCCTTTTTAAAATGCTTGTAAAACCTTTTAAATGGTCTTAATACTATAAAACGTAATTTATACTATAAAACCCTTTTAATATTTTAAAAGGTTTTACAATGTTTTTTTATAATAAGGGTGAAAGCCCTAGGTCGAGGCCCAATTGTAAAATAAAACCCTCCCCCTATATCAATGATCCCAAAAATTCATGGGTTCCTCTTTCTAAAAGTACAGTTTTCCGTCTGAGAGGTTGAAAATCGTGAAATTCACTCAAATCTATATTTGCTTAAATTGGGTTCGCGATTTCGTCGGATTGCAGACACGAAGTCGTCGGATTGAATCTAGGAGTCAACTGATTGGGTACGCGAGGACTTCAAGTTGCCATTTTCTTCGTCGAATTACGGACTCTTATTCTCCCTCGTTTTTCCTCTCAGACCTCTATTCGTATTCGTCGTCTCTTCTTGAAATTTAAAGGAAAAGACATGAAACCTGAGGAAAGAATTCGATTAGGTGCTTTGTTACTAGTGGAGGGGATATTGATAGCACAAAATCCAGTAGTTCAAATTTCCTTAAAAAATTTGCTGAGAGCCAGTAGTTTTGAGAATTACTGCAAGTATCCTTGGGGTGAAATTGCTTATGAATCATTAGTGATAGGCGTGAAACAAATGACTGTGGGAACATTGGCAAAGACACAGTATGGAATGGCTGGCTTTCCATATGCAATCCAAATCTGGTTGTTATCTTCAGTTTGCCAGCTAGGGGAACATTTTGGTGTTAGGGAAAGCATTTCAAGCCAAACTCAACATCTCCCACTGATCTTGCAATGAAAAAAGACATCTTCCCCAAAATTCAATGAAATAAAATTTGTTCTTGTGTCTTGCAAGGTACTAATACTTCTCTAAAACTTTTTTTTTCCAATAGTTTTAAAACACATTGTAAACCTTTTTTAAAAAGTGTTATTAACGTAATTTTGATTTACAATATGTTTAAACTGGTTTACAAGACTTTACAACGGATTTACAAGGGATTTTGAGATTTATAAAAGGGTTTTAAAAGGGTTTACAATATCTGTATAAGACTTTTGAGATATAATATGGATCGATTTATCTTTGCAGTTTGAAGTGAAAACAATTGTTGGTGATCCCGATGAATATGGCCATTTGGTTAGGCCACCGAATGATGAAGACAAGGATTTTGATGAAGTTGTTAAACTTGTAATCCAAGGCTATTGGATGACTAAGGAGGAATGGATTCAAGGATGGATTCAAGTTGAAAAAGGAGAACAAAATCAAAACAAGCATGTGAGAGAAGTTGCAAGGCCATCCTTGAATCAAATAACAACAAAAAAAGAGTATCTTGTAGTGGAAAAATTGACATGATTTTAAAAACATGTCAACTTATTCACAACAGAATAGTGAGACTGGAGAATCATGTGGGTATCACTACTGCTGCTGCAACACCACAGTGGGAATCAAGGGCATTTGAAGAAGAGGAAGTACCCTCCTCTGTAACTGCTTTTGAAGAAGACGAAGTACCAGCCTCTGCAACTGATTTTCAAGAAAAGGAAGTACGAGCCTCTGCAACTGCTTTTCAAGAAGAGGAAGTACCAGCCTCTGCCACTGCTTTTCAAGAAGAGGAAGTACGAGCCTCTATAACTGCTTTTCAAGAAGAGGAAGTACCAGCATCTACCACTGCTTTTTAAGAAGAGGAAGTACCAGCCTCTGCAACTGCTTTTCAAGAAGAGGAAGTACCAGCCTCTGCCTCTGCTTTTCAAGAAGAGAAAGTATGAGCCTCTGCCACCGAATTTGAAGAAGAGGAAGTACCAGCTTCTCCAAGTGAATTTGTAAGTGACAAAAAGAACTTAATTTCTTTTAAAATCATTTTTAAAGTGTTTTAAAGAGTTTTTAACAAAATTATATAAAATCGAAGTCTTAACAATGGTTTTAAAAGGGTTTTCAATGGTTTTAAATGGTTTGAAAAAAAAAAACTTAATTCCTTTTAAAATCGTTTTAAAAGTGTTTAAACGAGTTTTTAACAAAATCATATAATCGTTTTCAAAGGTTTTGCTAGTGTTTTAAATAGTATTTGAAACAACCCTTCCCATTTTTTTTTTAAATATAATTCACTAGTGGTCCCATACCCACTAACATCCTAGCAACAATCAACAACAGCGGATAACAAAACAATTCCATTAAATCAACAAGAATCCAACAATTACATTCCAATAACCAACAATGCAATAATTAAAACCAACAATAAAATAACAAAGTTCGAACATCTTACAATGTTCTATCAACTCAACACTAGCAACCTAACAATAGCTAGACCACAATAAATCAAGCCTCTAGAACATCCTCCTCCTCATCATTTTGATTACACGATCACACTTTTCCTTTACCTGCACACCACAAACAACAATTGAGATGCGTAAGTATTATCATAAATACTTAGTGAGGCCATCCTCCCATCTACTAGGTAATACACACAAGTATTTGAGACTCTCATGTTTAAGCAAACAAACAAAAACACAACAATACATCAAACCAGGAAAACAAGTCTCGGATAAGACTAGTGTCGACCGATGCTACATCAGTGTCGATCGATGCTTGCACGTCAAGGTGTCGACCGATGCTACACGGTGTCGATTGATGCTTGCACAACCTGGTGTCGACCGATGCTACGAGGTGTCGATCGATGCTTCTTCAGCAGACGCGAACTGCACGAACCCGAATGTCGATCCTCCATTTCAAATCATCTCGAAACCATCTCAAACTCACTCAAACACCTCTGGAACTTATGGTAAACACGAAAACAACGAACCCAAGCAAGAAACACCACAAGCAACAACGAAACACCCAAAAAAAGAGATCTCATGCTTAGATCAACCATGGTCAAGCACTCACCTCTTTTACACGAAGATTGGGTCGAGAAACGGTGGAAACAACACCTTAGGAACCTTTTCCTTCGTTCCCAGCAACAGCTCTGCCTTCTCCAGCCATAGATCCTTCCAAAAATGCCAAGAACAGACCCAAAAACTCACATAAACACTCTCTGATGCTTTCTCTTCTTTTTCTCTCTTTTCTCACTTAACGGCGACAAACAAAACTCCCAAAACCCTTAATTCGTCGCTTCTTCACTTATAAATGCTATTTAGGGATTTCTAATTGAACCAAACCAAACCAAACAACAATTAAAACACACCGGACCAAACAGTAAAACATGGTGTCGATCGATATACCAAGGGTGTCGATCGACACTCACACCAAAAATACAATATTTGGTTCGGGGATGTTACAATTCTCCCCCACCAATAAGGATTCGTCCTCGAATCCTGCAGCACCGTCCATCCGTCAAGGACCTCCCTGCCACCGTCAACACGGCCCGCATGTCCTCTGACCGGACTAAACACCGTCAGCCAAGGTTTCTTGTGCAACTGTCGCAACAGCCCGCACACCTCCGACTGAACCATGAGGTCTCCCTCTAGCCAATATACTCACATCAAAGACACTATTTTCTCACAACTCAGTGCTTCCCCCATCCGTGGCCGCAACCAACGAATCATGCCGGCTCGCTATCAGGCCAACCGCCTTAAGCTACGGCATCCAGGAAGTCACTCACACTCACTCCCCCGCTCTCGGGTCGCAACCCTCGAGACATACCGGCTCACTGCCGAGCCGCGGCTCACAGCTACGGTATCAAGGGAGTCTCAATCTCCCGCTCTTTGGTCTTTACCCTAAAGCGCGCTCTTGGATCGTCATCCGAAGCAACATACCACTCCCACTCTCTGGCCGCGAAGTCCATCGAGTGTATCACATGAGTTGGGCCCACACAGCCTTGAGCAAAAACAAATCTGATGCCATCGAGTATCTCCCGGCTAAATCTACCTAAACACTTCCCACAAAAATTCCTCATTTAGAAACTTTCTAAATCTGGAAACCTCCTTTTTGTGGAAACTTTGTATTTATAGAAACTTTCCAAAAATAGAAACCCGAGCTATTTCTCTTTTTCCCATGACAACAACAGTTAAACATAAAGAAAAATACTCATCTTATTAATCTCAAAATGTCATAATCGTTACAACCTCAACAAAATGCAAAAGGGAAAATAAGATACAACAATCCTAATCCATCAACCCGCATCCCGAGCACCACCTCATCTTGGTACTTAGTCGCACAACCAACCACCCCTAAGCGACCAAGTATCAAGAGAGATGGGCTTGAATACTCCGTACCCGCTCCAGCCACGAACTACAACTTGGACCCGGCTAGACAAGCTCAAGTTGCAGCCTGCTTCTCAAACCACTTCTTAAACCTTGCCTTCATCCTTGCCTCGGGCTCCCATTTTTAGCTCCTTTACCCCATCACAGTCCCACAAGACTCTCATCAAAGGAACCTTCTTCTTCCGAAGTTCCTTGACTCTCCTCCCGAGCACCCTCAACGGTCTCGCCTCCAAAGTCATGTTGGGCTGAAGATCCTCAGGAATCTTTGGCAACAACCGATCACCCTCGTGAAGACATTTCCTCAGCATCGACACATGAAATACCTTGTGGAATGCACGCACAACCTCAGGCAACTCCAGCTAGTATGCCACTGGTCCCACCCCTCAACTACCCTGAACAGACCCATGTACCTCGGACTCGACTTAGACTCTGTCAATGACCTGTTCGGACCCTGAAACATGGCCATCTTGAGGTACACCCCATCACCAACCTGAAACTCAAGATCCTTCCTCCTCTTATCAGCATAGCTCTTCTGCCGATCCTGAGCCTCCTTCACGTTCAGTCTCAGAACCAGAATCTTCTCCAAGGTCTCCTGAACAAAATCCGCACCATATATGCTCCTCTCCCCCACCTGAGTCCAACATAATGGTGTATGACATGGCCTCCCATATTATGCCTCATAAGGAGCCATCCCAATACTTGCCTGGTAGCTGTTGTTGTAAGCAAACTCCACCAAGCTCAAGTGATCTGCCCAATGACCACCCCAATCCAACACGCACATCCTCAATAAATCCTCTAAAATCTAGATCGTCCTCTCCGACTGACCGTCCGTCTGAGGATGATAGGCTGTACTCATATGCACCTTTGTGCCCATCTCTGCCTGAAACGCCTTCCACAACACCGAGGTGCACTTAGAATCTCTATCAGACACAATACTAGCAGGCACACCATGCAAGCTGACTATCTCCCTCACGTACTTCTTGGCCAAAACCGCTGCTCTATCAGTTTTCTTGATGGCCAGAAAATGCACAGACTTAGTCAAACGGTCCACAATGACCCAAATCGCATCAAAGGTCCTCGACACAGGCAATCCCACCACGAAGTCCATCGTGATCAAATCTCACTTCCACTCTGGAATGGGCAAACTTTGTAATAATCCACCAGGAATCTGATTCTCCGCCTTCACTAGCTGGCAAGTGTCACACTTCGCCACCCAGTCTGCTATGTCCTTCTTCATCCCGACCCTGTGATAATACCGCTTGAGGTCACGGTACATCTTGTTCGCCCCTGGATGAATAGAGAACTTTCTCGAATGAGCCTCTGTCAGTATCTCCTGCCTCAAATCCTCCCCCTTGGGCACACAAACCCGACCATGCACAAGGATAGTACCATTAGCAGAAACCTGATACTCCGAACCTGCAGCCTTAGAGGCATTCACCAGCCCCTCATCACTCTCCTGAGCGAACCGCACTCTGCTCAATAAATCTACTCCGAATCGCCGTTTAACGTTTTTGAGAGAAAAAGGAAGAGAAAGAGAGTTCTTGAGATTTTGGTGAGATTTGTGAGATTCCTTGCTGTTTCTTGAGAGATCTAAGGCTGGAAAGGTGCTAGGAGCTTGCTAGGAGTGAGGGATTCGTTTTTATTGGTCAGAATCTTCTTGCAGAGAGGTGAGTGCATGACCATGGCTAATCTAATCCTTTGATTCCCTTGTTCTTGTTTGCTTGTTGCTTGTTTGTGTGTTTTTCTTGCTGGGATTGGTTGTTACAAGTTCCTACGGGTGTATAAGGCTTGAAATTCGAGTATTGGACAATTTGGAGGATTTTGGGAGCGAGATTCGACTCTCGACTTCGCGCGGATCGCAGTTGCACAGGGAGTGTCGATCGATACTACTTGGTGTTGGTCGACACCAGCAAATTGTGCATCGATCGACACTGTGGGATAGTGTCAGTCGACACCGTTGAGCCAGTGTCGATCGACACTAGGCTGGTGTCGGTCGACACCTCCCTTCCAGCGAGACGATGTTTGATTTCCTGGTTTGTGTGTTTATTTGTTGCTTGTTTGGAACTTTGGAATCATTGTTGCTTGTGTGTATAGCCCAGTAGATGGGAGGATTGCCTCACTGAGTGTTTATCAAATACTCATTCATCTCAATATGTGTTTATGGTGCAGGTAAAGGCAAAGTGTGATCGTGGAATCAAGGCGATGAAGAGGAGGATGTTCTAGTGGTTTGCTTGGTTGTCTGGCTTCTGTTAGGTTGCTAGAGATGAGTCCTAGAACATTGTTTCGATCATTAGTTTGTGACTGGAATTAATACTGGATATTATTTTGTTGGTTATTTGTTTACTGGATATTTATTGGTTTGTTATTCCGCTGTTGATTGTGAATATGGTTAGGTGGCTAGTGGATATGGGACCACTAGTTGTAGTTTATTATTTATATTATATTATTGTTATTATTTATTTTTTTTTTTAAAAAAAGGTCAGTCGTTTCAACAAGGGAATTTGTCAATATCAAACATACAGCATGTGCATTTCTTTGTGTCCAGATTCACCACATTTGTCTTTAAACCTGCTTTAACCTCGAAGACATTTTCATTTACTTGACAAACTTCAAGCCAGCGGGTAGTATTTTTATAAGATGCATTCATCTTATTCCCAACATTTGGAGTAACAGCATATGGATGTCGACATCTCTCCTCACGTCGTTCATTAAACCACCTAGTCAAAATAGATCTGATTGTCTCAAACAGGCAGACAATTGGATACTCGAGAGTCTCTTTTAACATGGAGTTAATGGACTCTGCACAATTAGATGTCATAATGTTGTACCGGTTAGAAGGAGAATATGCACGTGATCATTTCCTAATATCAGCTTGCCAAAGATATTCTCCAAGTACCGGATCACCATTGAAAATTTGACTTAACAAATAATCAAAATCATATTGAGAGTAAGCTCTTGAAGCATCATGAACAACTGGAAGAAGAGAAGCAGAAACTCTAAATTTTGTTTCCATGTTCTTTTGCAAGTGGAAAGTGCAGATCCCATGATGAGCAAGTACATAATTTACTGAAAGCGCAGTTGCAATTGAAGAAGCCCGATCAGACACAAAAATTAGATCCTTTTCATCAGGAATAATAGTCTTCAAACACCGCAAAAACTAATCCCATGATGCATCATTCTCAGAATCAACAACGGCAAAAGCAATAGGATATAACTGAAAATTACCATCCTGAGCTGATGCAGCAAGCAAAGTCCATTTAAATTTTGATTTCAAATGGGCGCCATCAATAGAAATAACTTTTCTCATCAACTTAAAACCTCTAATTGATGCACCAAAAGCCAGAAAAGCATATCTAAACTTATTATCAGAATCAGCTCTGATGTAAGTGATAGTACCTGGATTTTTCTTTTCTATCATGTGAAACCAACTCGGTAAAACCTCATAACTATCAGAAGGTAAACCCCTAGCAAGTTTTGATGCATGTTCTTGAGCTCTCCATGCTTTTGAGTACGAGACACCAACTTTATGGTCATTCCTAAAAATTTCCATGAGCTGTTTAGGTCTGAGAGGAAGCTTTCCTCTTGAAAAATGGTTACTAACCAAACCAGCCAAAGTCCTTGCAGATGCTTGGCGATGATTAACATTCCTTAAAGCAAAGTCACAACTGTGCTGACTAATATACTTTCGAACAACAAAGCAATTTGATGCTTTAACCTTAGTTGCACGTAGCCTCCAAGTACATTTTTCATCAATACATTTAAGAACATACCTCTTGTTGTCTGACTTAAAAGTATGAAACTCAAATCTATGCTTGACTGCATACATCCGCATCTGACTTCTCATTTCTGTTTTGCTTTGAATAACTTTCCACAAAACAGTGAATCAACATCGATTAGACCAGTTGAGTGTGAAGAACCAGATGTATACCCAACAGAGGTTTTCATGTTACGAGGAACACTCTCGACATATGGATTTGGTATTGGTTGACCCTGAAAGTACAAATCAATGAATTTATAAAAGATTTGTAAAGTATTTATGAGGTTTTACAAGTGATTTCAAAGGGTTTAATAAGATTTACAACTGTTTTCAAAAGGTTTTTTAAAGTGTTTAAATGGATTTACCAAAGGTTTTAAAAAGGGGTAATGCCATTGTAAGTTATCTAAGTATGAGTAGCAGTTAAAATCATCATCGGTGCCAGTATATTGACCTGATGAAGCAACCGGAGAACAATAAAAATGAGGAACACTCTCGACATATGGATTTGGTATTTGACCCTGAAAGTACAAATCAATGGTTTTTTAAAATATTTGTAACGTATTTAAAAGGTTTTACAAGTGATTTCAAAGGATTTAATAAGGTTTACAACTGTTTTCAAAAGGTTTTTTTTAAGTGTTTAAATGTAAGTTATCTGAGTATGAGTAGCAGTAAAATCATCAGCAGTTGTTGACTTGAAGAAGCAACAAGAGGAACACTCTCGACATATGGATTTGGTATTGATTGACCCTGAAAGTACAAATCAATGGTTTTCTAAAAGATTTGTAACATATTTAAAAGGTTTTACAAGTGATTTCAAAGGATATAATAAGGTTTACAAATGTTTTCAATGGTTTTTAAAACGGGCTGAAAAGGCATTTAAAACATTTATACAATTGTAAGTTACCTGAGTATGAGTATAAACATCAATAGCATTCCCAACAAACAGATTTGAGCTAGTTTGATCCTGAAAGGATTTGTAAAGTATTTAAAACGTTTTACAAGTGTTTTCAAAGGATTTTATAAGGTTTTGTAAGAAAGAAATAATTAAAAATTCTAAAGTAGAAAGTTACCTGAGTAACAGCAGTAACACTCTCAATAAAAGGAGTAGAGCTAGGTTGGCCCTGATAAAGAAACATTCCTCAAATCAGTTACTTTTCTAAAACAATATTAGAAAGAATAAGAGAATGAGTTTACTAAAAATATCTGCTCTACAGTCTCACAAAAATCCTCAACAGTAACACATAGATGAAGAACTCCTCCACTTTGTGCATATTTGAGTTTAAAAGCTTCAAGCTGCCTATCATTTCTAATAAAGATAGGAATACTACCTATGGTAGCAGACTTAGCAGGCAATGTATGACTAAGCTTTAAACATTGTGCCTGAATATCAATGTCAAAATCTTCTAATAGAACCTTTACCAACTCACTAAATCTAGTATTCTCATCAATGTTAATCAAAGAAGCTCTCCTTTCATTATCCATCTCAAATTCCCAATGAATGTTGTTTTTCAACTTCCACAAACCACATACTGAATACAATTCAATCATTTGTACATCCAAACAAATCCTGAGAAAACAAACCAATATCACGAATTACAAAACTACATTAAAAGAAGAGAGATTCGAACAACTATATCAAAGAATAACAGTAGATGTCCAAAGATCTAATAAAAGACTTTATTATCACGAACAGATCTCTGACATTAAATTTGAAATCGAAACAACAATCTAATAGCTAACACAAAAAAGAAATTGAAATCAAAATTAAAATACAGAAACAAGCTTACACGATGGGAGAGGAAGAGACGACGAAGTAAATGAGAGAACTAAGACGACGGGAGAAGCAGTGATAACGGCGGAGGAGAGATCCGACCGGAGAACGAGAGATGTCTCTGGAGAAAGATAAATGACAACGGAGACGAAGACGAAGAAGATCGACGAAGACAAAGAAGGTCGACGACGGAGAAGGTCGAATAAGATTGTCGGTATAATTATAAAACTAGGGCAAAATTGTCTTTAAAAAATAAAGGAAGGGTTTAATTAAAAATGGTCATCAGAAGGGGCATTTTTAAAAAGAGGTATCAAAGAAGGGGCATTAGTAAGAAATTCCCCATTATAATTCACCTCTCATCTTTATATGATTCAACTTATCTGAAACAAATAAATTTTCATATTATTAATTATAATTAAAAATAACTTTATCTCTGCATATACAATAATTTAAAATTTTAAAAAGAATATAAATTATTCATTCTATGAAATATTCAAGTTTTAGTAATATTATTTTTTTTAAAATATCTGTCAAAATTTAAATATTTAAAATTTCATATATTTCTTTTTTTTTGAATTGTATAATTTTATATACTTTAATAAACTTTTTATATAATTTAACTTGAAAAAAATTAAAAATAGTTTAATTAGATATTTTAAAGAATATCATATATATATGATATATCAAAAAGTTAAAAATTATAAACACTCTAATCTGATTTGTTATTGTACGGGTCAATAATATGTCACTATAATATACACAATTTCAAGAAATATGATTTCTTACTTAAGCACGGATTGGAATTTCTAAAAATATGATTTTTTGGATTAAATTAAGGTTTGGAATAATGTTGTTTGGTAGGCTTTTTCGGTCAAGATGATTTTCACAAACATATGTTACATATTTTAGTCCAAAAATTAATATGCGGTATACTATGGGTTAAGTTATAGAATTAACAATCAATATACAATGTTTAATTTTAAACAGTTGTAACACCCACAAACCAAAACTGGGCATTTTGGGGAAAGGTGTCGATCGACACCAAGGTGGTGTCGGTCGACACAGTTATTTCTGGTTCGGCCAGTTCGATTTAATTATCGATTTGGACCGGTTTGGTTTAGGGAAAACCATTGAACAGAGATATTATAGTGGGAAAACGACTTAGGTCGTGTTTTGTTTTGTCTCACGCCGTTTTTGGAGAAAACAAAGAGAGAAAAAGTGTTCTTGATCTTTTGGGAAGAGTTTGGTAAGATTCTTGGCTGTTCTTGAGAGATTTGAAGCTAGGAAGGATCTAGAAGCTTGCTAGAAAGGTTGGATTCGTTGTTGTTGGTCAGAATCTTTCTGCAGAGAGGTGAGTGCATAACCATGGCTGATCTAAGCCTGTGATTCCTTGTTCTTGCTTGTTTGTTGCTGTTTTTGTGTGTTTTTCTTGCTGGGATTGATTGTTACAGGTTCCTACGGACGTATATGGCTTGGGTTTTTTTGAGTATTGGGCGATTTGGTGGAGTTTGGGAGCGAGATTCGACTCTCGGCTTCGTGCGGATCGCGGTTGCAGAGGTAGTGTCGATCAACACCAATTGGTGT
Organism: Camelina sativa; assembly: GCF_000633955.1. Taxonomy (NCBI): domain Eukaryota; kingdom Viridiplantae; phylum Streptophyta; class Magnoliopsida; order Brassicales; family Brassicaceae; genus Camelina; species Camelina sativa. The sequence goes on from NC_025699.1 coordinate 22,406,626, forward strand.
CAGTCGACACCAGTGAAGTGGCATCGATCGACACTGTGGGGTAGTGTCGGTCGACACCAAGAGCCAGTGTCGGTCGACACTTGGCTGGTGTTGGTCAACACCTCCCTTCCAGCGAGATGATGTTTGTTTCCCTAGTTTGTATGCTTTGTTTGTGTAACAACCCGCCCCGTGGGAAGGTTGTTAAAGGGTGGGGACCAGGGTTCGAGGAACGCCTGGCGCACCAATAACCTACTGGTGGATTTGGATATCCATAGTGATAGGTTAGGATCGATGCCCTGCAGGGCCAGCTTGGGGTCCGTTGGGACGGCTAGCGGGGGCTAGTAGGGTCCTCGTACGGTCCGTTGGGGCAGCTAGCAGGGGGCTAGTGGGGTCCATGGGACGGGTTGTTACAGTCTGTTAATTGTTGGGAACATTGGAGTTATAGTTACTTGTGTGTATATCCCAGTAGATGGGAGGATTACCTCACTGAGTGTTTATAAAATACTCATGCATCTCAATTTGTGTTTGTGGTGCTGGTAAAGGCAAAGTGTGATCGTGGAATCATGGCAATGAAGAGGAGGATGTTCTAGGGACTCGATTGGTTGTTGTCTGACATTGCTAGGTTGCTAGAGTTGGGACATTAGAAACATTGATAGGTTGATGGTTCTATGATTCACTACAAAAAAATATATCGTTTTGAATCATTTGTTTTATATATTTGCATCAGATTCAATTGATGTAAAAATAACTTGCATCACTTTTAAAATAATTTATTATTTGTTGATGCAAATAATTTGTATCAGTTTATTTTAAACCGATGCTATATTTAAGTCAGTTACAACAAATGATTTTAATTATTTGTGTCAGTTTTTTGTAAATGATTTTTAAATTTTGGTATCATTTATGGATAACCGGTACCAATAAAATATATTTTTTGTTTTAATAATACAAAATTTAATAACAGATTTTTTAGAATGAATATTTCGAAATTATATTTAATATACAGAAAATTGTTTTCAATATCTATTAAAATCTTTTCAAATCTTTACTAATATTTTTTATTAAAATTGTTATTTACAAAAATAGTAAAAATAAAAAAAACAAATAACAACCAATTTAATATAGATTCATCATCGATTTACAAAAGAAAAAAAAAGTGAGATGAACTTAGATCATGAATTCATAACCAAGCTATGGTTTTTTCCTGCTTAAGTGTTGTATGTATCGTTAAGTGTTATATGAAACACATATTACTTGTCTTCCATGCCTTTTTTTTCCAGTGTGACAACCCGTCCCGCGGACCCCACTAGCCCACCGCTAGCCGCCCCAACGGACCCCAAGCTGGCCCTGCAGGGCATCGATCCTAACCCCTCATTGGGCAAATGGAACTATTCATCCAAATCTACAGTAGGTTATTGGTGCACCAGGCGTTCCTTGAACCCTGGTCCCCACCCTTTAACAACCTTCCCACAGGACAAGCTGTCACCAATTGAGCTGCAGATCAATTGGTGACAGCTTGTCCTGTGGGAAGGTTGTTAAAGGATGGGGACCAGGGTTCGAGGAACGCCTGGTTCACCAATAACCTACTGTGGATTTGGATGAATAGTTCCATCTGCCCAGTGAGGGGTTAGGATCGATGCCCTGCAGGGCCAGCTTTGGGCCTATGGGGGCAAGCTAGCGGGTTGGCTAGTGGGGTCCACGGGACGGGTTGTTACATCCAGTTTCTTGATGACATTGTTGTTTGTTTAATATTGAGATTTTCTGAGTATATAACCAAAAGTAACAGAGAACAAAACTAGAATTCTACATGAGATAATAAAAGAAAATTGAGAAAAAAAAAAAATATGAAGAAGTAAATTACACTTGCCTTCAAATGTTCTTAGATGTGATGATAATATGCTGAAGATGTGTTGTGGATACATAATTTGTTTTACCATTAGTTGTCTTGTGGCTAATTAAAAAAGAACTTATGCAAAAGTTGTTGTTTTGATCATTGCCAATTTTTTTTTGTTTGTTTTTGCTAACGGAGAACCATTTTCACCTTTAAATAATCACAAAGATTTATCTTTTTGAGAGATTACAAAGATCGTGAGTTGTGGAAATAAATTTTCAGATTTTAAAATATAAATAGTTTTTAATACATATGTTTTTAATAAAACAAATAAAAAGTAAGAAATTTAAAAAATAAAAGAAACAGATTTCGAATTTAAATATTAAAAATTTAAAACCACATCTGGAATCCAAACAGAAAATATATGTTTACGATTTTTTGTTTATAATTATTAATTTGTGGTATATTGATTTATTGTTTTAAAAATATTTTAAGTTTTGACACATGTAAATTAAGATTGACTTGCACCAATTATATAAAACCGATATCTATAAAATTATGGAATACGTGTATTTTCTTAAAAAAAATTTGAATCGAGTATATATGTATTGGCACTATTTCATTTTTGAGATCAATTTTGTATCATTTATTAATTAATATTTAATTTGTATCATTATATTAAGTTATGTAAACTTATATTTTTGTTAAATATTTCTGAAATGATGCAAATTAAAAAAAATTGTGTCATTTTTATTGAACCGATGTCATATTATTCGATTACCACATCAATAATTACAATTGATACTAAACCACATATTATACATCATTTATTCATAAGTCATTTAAATGGATATCATTTACTTTTGTGATATTACTTAAGTGATGCAATCAACCATTTTTTTTTTGTAGTGATTCCTGTTGGTTGATTTTTGGATATTGTTTATGTTATAATTATTATATTATTATTGGATATTTATTGGATAATGGTATTGGTTATATCTGCTGTTGATTGTAATTGTGCTTAGGTGGCTAGTGGATATGGGACCATTATTATTATTATTATTATTATTATTATTATTATTATTATTATTATTATTATTATTATTATTATTATTATTATTATTATTATTTATTATAAAAAAAAGGGTCGGTCGTTTCAGTTTGGTATCATAGCCCTTACGGTTTTAGGTTTTGGTTCCCTAGGCTTTGTGCTGTAGATGTTTGGGATTTGCATGCTTTGATTGATTATGTGAGTTAGTCAATTGTGTGTGGCATGGAGTCCTAGAACATCCTCTTCGAGCCTACAGTGTGATTCCACGGTGAGTTTGTGTTTTTGTGTTATGTTAAGATTACCTGTTAGCCTCTGTTCTTGGAAGTACAGTGGTTAAAGGTGTTTGAGTTGTTGGTCATGGACGGGGACGTGGTCGTGGTCATGGTCGGGCGGGTCCCGAGGCCAGCGAGTGTATGGTCCAGAGTTCCACGAGGAGGTACGCCAGAGGGTCGCAAGCATATCAGGAGGGACCAGAGGGGGTTAGCCGGTGAGCGTGCCGGGGGTGCTGGGAACCCAGGTGTGGGGTTGCAGCAGGTGTAGCCCAGGGTCGAGATGATCGCTTGGCGGATCTGTTGGTGTGTTGTTGGAGCGGTTATCAAGAGGGGTACATGTGCAGGCTCCAGTTGTACCGCATGTGGTGGGGTGCAGCCGAGAACTGCGGATGTTGAGGATTTTCCTTCTTATCTTAGGAGGATGGAGCAGTTGTAGACGCCGGTGCGAGATTCTTCTCGAGAGGTATCGAGCCTAGAGAGGCGGATAGGTGGATATTTGTAGTTGGAGCAGATATTTTCTCTGTTTGGTGGGTAATCTAGTGGATATTAGAAGTTGAGTGGGCAGGTGTAACATTGCAATGTTATACTCGGACCACATGAAGTACTTTTAGTCGGAAGATGTTTATAGTCTTTAAGGATTGTTGCTCCTGAGAGGATGGTGGTTTCCCTGAGAGGATGAGTAGTTCTCATGATACTGAGATCTTGAGGATTGTGGTCCAAGAGTGAGACGGTATAACTCAAAGACGCTGGTCTAAGAGTGAGATCGGTATGGTCTGAAGGTTGCGACCTAAGGGTGGAGGATTTTGGAGAAAGCAATGCCTAGGACGTGAGTATAAACATGTTGACGGAATGTAAACCTCGAGAGTTTATGGTGGTTTAATCTTGGATTTTAGTTGTGTGGCCGATGTGCTTACTGGTGTTGCTGGAGGTCCAGCGGGTGCTGTGAGTGTGGTGACAGGTTTTGCTCAAACTGAGATGACCGTATTGTGGATTTACTGACAATGTTGTTGGAGAAGAGTTAATAAGATGATTAGTACTTATGAAGTCTTGATGTGGAATAGGTTAAGGGATTATGTGACTGTAAATATGAAAAGTGATAAATATGGAAAATGTCGTTACAAAGGAAGAATAGAAAGTTAAAGAAAAGGAAAGTTTCCATAAATAGAAAATTCTATGAATAGTTAGGACTTGTCTATTTTTGGAAAGGGGATGTGAAATGCCGGAGAGGCGAAATGTTTAATGGATGACCTGAAGAGTGGTCACAGATGAGATGATCAGTTCTCAAGGATTTATGATTGGTGATATTCAGGTGGTGGTGAGTTGATGTTGGCATACTTGATTATTAGTCTAGTAGAGTTGAGGACGTAACCAGAGGATTGGTTGAGGAAGGGGATTCATTCATCTTATCACTTCACTGTGGGAAGCGTAAGTGTTGTTTGTCGAGAAGAAGGACGAGGTATGAGTTTATGAGTTCGTGGTGATGTCGTTCGGGTTGAGTAACGCACAAGCAGCGTTTATGATATTGATGAACAGCGTGTTTCAGGAGTTTTTGGACTTGTCCGTCATCATTTTCATCGACGATATCCTGGTTTTTTCTAAGAGTCCTGAGGAGCATGCAGTGCATATAAGAGCAGTTTTGGAAAAGCTGTAGGAGCAGAAGTTGATTGCTAAGTTGAGCAAGTGCAGTTTTTGGCAGTGTGAGATGGGTTTTCTAGGTCACATTGTTTCTGCAGAGGAAGTTTCTATAGATCCAGAGAAGATTTAGGCTATTAGGGATTGGCCTAAACCGCAGAATGCCACAAAGATCAGGAGCTTCCTTGGTTATTACAGGAGTTTTGTGCAGGGCTTTGCAAGCAAGGCACGTCTGATTGACTAGGTTGATAGGGAAAGATGTTCCTTTTGTTTGATCACAGGAGTGCAAGGAAGGCTTTGCAAGCAGGAAAGAGATGCTGACTACTATGCCAATATTGGCATTGCCGGAGCAGGGAGAACCCTGTGTGGTTTATACAGATGCATCCAAAGTTGGTTTGGGGTGTGTGTTGATGCAACATGGGATGGTGATTTCCTATGCTTTGTGGCAGTTATGGAAGCATGAGGACAACTATCCTATTCATGACTTGGGGATGGCTGCTGGAGTTTTTGCCCTAAAAATTTGAAGATCTTATCTTTATGGTGCAAAAGTGCAGGTGTTTACAGATCATAAGAGCCTGAAGTATATATTCACTCAGCCCGTGCTGAAGTTGAGACAGAGGCGGTAGATGGAGTTGGTGGCAGATTATGAATTAGAGATAGTCTATCACCCTGATAAGGCTAACTTGGTTGCAGATGCTCTAAGTCGAAAGAGAGAAGCTCTGGCTCAGGAGCATGAGATGGAGTCTCTGGTAGGAGAGATCAGTGCTTTGAGGTTATGTGCTACTTCTCAGGTACCGTTGGGTTTGGAAACAGTTGATAGAGCAGATGTTCTGAGCAGGGTGTGGTTGGCTCAGGAGAAAGATTTGGGCTGGTGAATGCCTCTAAGGATGTTGATTCAGAGTATCAGGTCTCAGCTAATGGTACTATCTTGGTGCACGGTCGGATTTGTGTGCCTAAGGATGAGGAGTTGAGGCAGGAGATCCTGAGAGAGGCTCATGCGAGCAAGTTTTCTATTCATCAAGGAACGACTAAGATGTACCGTGATCTCTAGAGGTACTATCACTGGGTCGGGATGAAGAAGGATGTAGCTAGTTGGGTCGCGAGGTGCGATAGGTGTCAGCTAGAGAAGGCTGAGCATCAAGTTCCAGGCGGGTTACTGAAGGGTCTACTCATTCCTGAGTGGAAATGGGATATGATCACGATGGATTTTGTGGTAGGATTGCCAGTGTCTCGGACTTTTGATGCTATTTGGGTCATTGTGGATTGGTTAATTAAGTCAGCACATTCTCTGGCCATTAAGAAGACTAATGTAGCAGCGGTCTTGGCTAAGAAGTATGAGTATTGTGTCTGATAGGGACTCAAAGTTCACTTCGGTGTTCTGGAAGGCATTTCAGGCAGAGATGGGCACTAAGGTGCATATAAGTACAACTTATCATCCCCAGACCGATAGATAGTCAGAGAGGACGATCCAGATGCTAGAGGATTTGCTGAGGATGTGTGTGTTGGATTGGGGTGGCCATTGGCCATATCACCTGAACCTGGTAGAGTTTGTTTACAACAACAGTTATCAGGCAAGTATTAAGATGGCTCCTTATGAGGCTTTGTATGGGAGTCCATGTCGTACACCATTGTTCTGGACTCAGGTGGAGGAGAGGAGTATGCATGGTGCTAGTTTTGTTCAGGAGACCTCATAGAAGATTCGGGTTCTCAAGCTGAACATGAAGGAAGCTCAGGATCGGCAAAGGAGTTATGCCGACAGGAGGAGGAGAGATCTTGAGTTTCAGGTAAGAGACAGAGTATACCTCAAGATGACCATGTTGCGGGATCCAAATAGGTCATTGACAGAGACTAAGTTTAGTATGAGGTATATGGGTTCATTCCGAGTGATTGAGCGGGTGGTACCAGTAGCATATAGGCTGGAGTTGCATGAGGTTATGCGTGTGTTCCACAAGGTTTTCCATGTGTCGATGTTGCGGAAGTGTCTCCATGAGGATGATTGGTTGTTGGCTAAGATTCCTGAAGATCTTCAGCCAAACATGACTTCGGAGGCGAGACCAGTGGGGATTCTCGGGAGGAGGATCAAGGAATTTCGGAAGAAGAAGATTCCTTTGATGAGAGTCCTTTGGGACTGTGGTGGTTTGAAGGAAAGTTTCCTGAAATAGAAGTTTCTAAAAGTGGAAAGTTCTAAAAATGGAAAGTTTTATGAGACTTAGAATTTGTCCATTTTTAGTGGTTATGAGCCTTAGAGGGGCTTCTGTGGCCTTTGTGGCGGACTTTGGATTCATTTTGCCCGTGTGTGGTGGTCTTTTGAGACATTGTGTGACCTTCGTGGCAGTCTTTTGAGTCATCGTGCCATTGTGTGTGGCGGTCTTTTGAGACATTGTGTGGCCTTCGTGGCGAACTTTTGAGTCATTGTGCCCGTGTGTGGCGGTCTTTTGACATTGTGTAGCCTTTGTGGCGGGCTGTTTAGCCAATTGTGTGGCCTTTATAGCGGGTTGTTTAGCCAATTGTGTGGCCTTTGTGGCGGGCTGTTTAGCCAATTGTGTGGCCATTGTGGGNTCAAGCTGAACATGAAGGAAGCTCAGGATCGGCAAAGGAGTTATGCCGACAGGAGGAGGAGAGATCTTGAGTTTCAGGTAAGAGACAGAGTATACCTCAAGATGACCATGTTGCGGGATCCAAATAGGTCATTGACAGAGACTAAGTTTAGTATGAGGTATATGGGTTCATTCCGAGTGATTGAGCGGGTGGTACCAGTAGCATATAGGCTGGAGTTGCATGAGGTTATGCGTGTGTTCCACAAGGTTTTCCATGTGTCGATGTTGCGGAAGTGTCTCCATGAGGATGATTGGTTGTTGGCTAAGATTCCTGAAGATCTTCAGCCAAACATGACTTCGGAGGCGAGACCAGTGGGGATTCTCGGGAGGAGGATCAAGGAATTTCGGAAGAAGAAGATTCCTTTGATGAGAGTCCTTTGGGACTGTGGTGGTTTGAAGGAAAGTTTCCTGAAATAGAAGTTTCTAAAAGTGGAAAGTTCTAAAAATGGAAAGTTTTATGAGACTTAGAATTTGTCCATTTTTAGTGGTTATGAGCCTTAGAGGGGCTTCTGTGGCCTTTGTGGCGGACTTTGGATTCATTTTGCCCGTGTGTGGTGGTCTTTTGAGACATTGTGTGACCTTCGTGGCAGTCTTTTGAGTCATCGTGCCATTGTGTGTGGCGGTCTTTTGAGACATTGTGTGGCCTTCGTGGCGAACTTTTGAGTCATTGTGCCCGTGTGTGGCGGTCTTTTGACATTGTGTAGCCTTTGTGGCGGGCTGTTTAGCCAATTGTGTGGCCTTTATAGCGGGTTGTTTAGCCAATTGTGTGGCCTTTGTGGCGGGCTGTTTAGCCAATTGTGTGGCCATTGTGGGGGACTGTTTAGCCAATGTTGCCTGTTTAGGCGGTCCTTCGGGATGTATGGTCTTCGTGACGGTCCTTCGGCACGAGTGGTCTTCGTGACGGTCCTTCGGGACAAGTGGTCTTTGTGACGGTCCTTCGGGACAAGTGACCTTGGTGGCGGTCCTATTTAGAACATTTGTTTGGCCTTTGTGGCGGTCCTGTTGAGAACAATTGTTTGGCCTTTGTGGCGGTCCTGTTTAGGACATTTGTTTGGCCTTTGTGGCGATCCTGTTTAGGACATTTGTTTGGTCTTGGTGGCGGTCCTATTTAACACATTTGTTTGGCCTTTGTGGCGGCCGTTGTGGCGTGTATATGATCCTTGTGTGGTCATGAGGTATTCAAGTGAGGGGATAAGTGGTTGGTAGGACATTGTGTTGTTTTACGCGAGCCACGGGATAAAACTCAGACGTGTTCAGAACTGTTTGCTCGCGACTCCTGGGGAACTTTGGTTCTCCTAGTACTGCCATATTCTGAGACTTTGTGGCTTGGGAGCATGGTTGGTATATCGACTTTGGATGACGATTCAGGAGCGCGCTGTAGGGTGGCAACCTGAGGGACGAATATTGGACTTCCTTATATATTATGGCATGCGGGCTTAGGCCCGATGAGGAGCCAACATTAAGGCATGCAGACTTAGGTCTGATGATGATCCAATAAAAACGCAAGGTTTAAACCTATCGGTAAAGGAAAGTCCAAAAGTCGAGAGCAAATAATGCATGGAGCGTGAGTCTATCGCCTAGAGGTGACCTTCCATAGATCGGTCGGAGGAGTGCGGGCCGTGGAGATGGTTGCACGAGAGTCCTTGGCTGATAGTTGTTTGAGATTCGAGGATGAATCTATGTTGGTGGGGGAGAATTTTAACACCCGCAAACCAAAACTGGGCGTTTTGGGGGAGAGTGTCGATCAACACCAAGGTGGTGTCGATTATTTCTGGTTCGGCCAGTTTAATTTAATTATCGATTTGGACCAGTTAGGTTTAGGGAAAACCATTGAACCGAGATATTAAAGTGGAAAAACGACATAGGTCGTGTTTTGTTTTGTCTCACGCCGTTTTTGGAGAAAACAAAGAGAGAAAAAAGTGTTCTTGAGCTTTTGGGAAGAGTTTGGTGAGATTCTTGGCTCTTCTTGAGAGATTTGAAGCTAGGAAAGATGTAGAAGCTTGCTAGGAAGGTTGGACTCGTTGCTGGTTGTCATAATCTTTCTGCAGAGAGGTGAGTGCATGACCATGGCTGATCTAAGCTTGTGATTCCTTGTTCTTTCTTGTTTATTGCTGTTTTTGTGTGCTTTTCTTGATGGGATTGATTGCTACAGGTTCCTACGGACGTATATGGCTTAGGTTTTTTGAGTATTGGGCGATTTGGTGGAGTTTGGGAGCGAGATTCGACTCTCGGCTTCGTGCGGATTGCGGTTGCAGAGGTAGTGTCAATCAACACCAATTGGTGTCAGTTGACACCAGTGAAGGGGCATCGATCGACACTGTGGGGTAGTGTCGGTCGACACCAAGAGCCAGTGTCGGTCGACACCAAGAGCCAGTGTCGGTCGACACCTCCCTTCCAGCGAGATGATGTTTGTTTTCCTGGTCTGTATGCTTAGTTTGTTGATTGTTGGGAACATTAGAGTTACAGTTGCTTGTGTGTATAGCCCAGTAGATGGAAGGATTGCCTCACTGAGTGTTTATAAAATACTCATGCATCTCAATTTGTGTTTGTGGTGCAAGTAAATGCAAAGTGTGATCGTGGATTCAAGGCAATGAAGAGGAGGATGTTCTATGGACTCGATTGGTTTTGTCTGACATTGCTAGGTTGCTAAAGTTAGGACATTAGAAATATTGCTAGGTTGATGGTTCTATTCTTGTTGGTTGAATTTTGGATATTGTTTATGTTATAATTATTGGATTATTATTGGGTATTTATTGGATATTGGTATTGGTTATTTCCGCAGTTGATTGTGATTGTGGTTAGGTGGCTAGTGGATATGAGACCACTAGTTGTTTATTATTATTATTATTATTATTATTATTATTATTATTATTATTATTATTATTATTATTATTATTATTATTATTATTATTATGATTATTATTATTATTGTTATTGTTATTATTATTATTATTATTATTATTATTATTTTATTATTTTTATTATTTTTTTTATTATTTTTTTTAATTATTAGTATTATTATTATTATTGTTATTATTATTTATTATTTATTTAAAAAAAGTCAGGTCATTTCACCACTAAACAAATCAAATAAATTTAACAAACAAAAATTAATTTTTTTTATCACATAATTTAACCCGCAGTATACCGCGGATCAAAATCTAGATCTACTAGAATAGTTCTTACAAAATAGATGTTATTTTTATAAGTCATTTGCAGCATATCATTTCATGGCATAGTGTTCAATCCAAAAAAAAAAACTTTTAAGAAAAAAAAATCACATATATGATATTTTGAAGAAAAAATTACAAAATAAACCAAAGGAATTTCGATCTGTGCTCTAGCACGAATCATATTCAAGTAGCTAAGTATAGATTTAGAGAATGATATCATTTTAATAAACCATAAATATCAATACTAATATTTGTATAAGTCACAGCATAAAGGTATGTAAGTTTCCTCACACTTGATTTTAGTAGAAATTAAAAACAATTTTATAATGAAAAAGAAAATATTATTACTAATGAGATTTTATTATTATATTAAAAATAATATCAATTTTCTTACTTATCCTTATAGGTAAAATGAATATTTTAATTTTCTTTTCCAAAAATACCAAAATAAAAAATTTAGCATTCGAAACTAAACCCTAAATCTTACTCCCTAAAAATTATACCTAAATTTAAAATTGTCAATTTTAAACCTAGATAAATAAATTCTATACCCTTAAAATCAATTTTCTTGTGTTGTGGTAATTTAAAAAAAAAAAAAAAAACTTTCTGCTATTTTTGGAAAAATAATTTAATAATGGTATTTTTAGTAATTTTGTTCTTTTTTTATAATTTATTTAGTCTTGAGAACAAAGAGGTGAACTATTTTTTCTTACGCCATCTTTATTGGGGAAATGTTCTTAGCCCAATAAAATGGTAAATATATTGAACAGTGCCTATAAAACAGTTTTTTGGTTCTTGATGTAGAACCGATTTTGGCAAGCTGTGAATGGATACAATTTTTTGCAAATAATTTTTCACAAATTAAAAAAGGATTTGATTGAGAATATATAGAATAAATTTGGACACTAAACTATGTATTAATTAAATAAAATGTTTGTGTGCTTTAATTAAGTAATATGTTTGTTTTTTTTTTTATCTTTAATATTTTTTGTTTCATAAAAATTTGGTATTATATTTTGAATTTTAGTAAAATTTTTATAAGATTGCAATTTAAATGTTATTTTTAAAGTTTTTATAAATGTAATATATTTAAGATTATTATATTATTAAATCTTATGATCTTAAACATGTTCTCCCAAAAACAAACTTCTTAACTAAAGAACTAAACTAATGATGTTACATTATTTTCATAATATTTTTACTCTAAAAACACCCAAAAGTATTCCCCAATAAAAATGCCCTTAGTGTTTTACTTTTCTGCACCAAATAAAAGAGGAGACCTTTCTCAAAGAACTATTCTTTCTTTTCTGACGTTGTAGGTTCAAGTTTTATAGGTTCAAACTTTCGCATTTATATGTTTTCTTTCTTTGTTGCAGTAAGGTAATCTGTCTTTTCTTTTTGTTTTTTTTTGGTAAAGCACCATATTAATGGTTTTTTTGTTTGTTTTAATTGAGTGAAGACTCTATTCTTTCGTTTGTCACCATTATTGTGATTTCTTTATGGATCGTTGGATTGTTTATTTGGTTCTTCTGATTCGATTGGTCTAGAGTTGATTTCTGTATGCTTCTCGATTTGCTGAATATAGTGATTTGTGTCAAATGGGTTTCTTTATTCTTATTCTCCACATTTTTACGGATGCAGCTTGTTAACCGAATTGAGCAAAGAGGGAGGAAATTGGGCATCCAGAAGAAAATAAATTATTTTTCTTCCATGGATAAGGTGGCTGATACTTTTGTATTTACTTATACTTATTTTCATTTCTATTTTCTGGAAAAAAAAAAAGTAAACTATTAAATTTCGTTGCAGGTTAAGAAAAGTAAGGAGTACATGTCAAGTAAGCTCTTAAGGCAATGTGATGAGAATTCTGAAAGCGTAAGAGCACAGTTGCTCCATGAAGTAAGAGTTCTACATCTCTTTTCTCCCCATTCATACATTTTACGATGAAAATTAGCTAAGTCAAAGATTTAAACAACAAGTTATATATAGAGTCGTGCCGATATTATTTTTTTAGTTGGATGGTAGATTTGCAATGGATTTGGCACATAATGAAATCGACACCACACATGTTATATATAGAGAGTTGTGCCTATATTATTATTTTTAGTTCGAGAGTCATGGTAGATTTGCAATGGATTTGGCACATAATGCAGTCGACACCACACATATTGCTACCAATGAGATTTGTTGGAATAAGCAACTCATTTGTTGTTGACAAATAAATTTAAAATATGTTTTATATTTTAATGGAATACAATTTAAAATATGCAAATATTTTACACATTAATATAAGTAATATTAATGTGTGAAATATAAGATTCCCTCGTATGCGCGGATATAAACCCAAAATTTTTGTAACTGGTAAGAGGACAAATACATATATTATATTTATACTAAGTACCAACCCATACTGGAATAAATCATTGTAAATAAAATATTATTATTAGTAAAATTATTATTTGAGATTTAAAATTGGTTTGTATAAAATAAAATATGTAAGTAAAACGTTTATTCAATTTGTATTTATTTTTTGTTAAAATACGTTTAACCTGTTAAATATTTGAATTTGAAAAAAAAAATTAAGGTTGTGTAGAAAGTTTTGATGTCTTTTTGTGTTTCTAAAAATCAAATTCACATATTGTATGTTTTACATTATTATCTATATCATTATACCATTAAAGAGATAAAACAATAGTTTTTACACTAATCAATTTAATTTAAATTAATCATAAGTTTAAAAATGCAATAAAAAAATGATAAACGTGGTAAAGAAATGAATAATTTTTTTTCTTATTTGTGAAATATAATTTACTTTTAATAAGTAAATTTATTATGAAAATGATAATTAAATACATTTTTAGAATTAATAGTTGATTAAATCTTTTATTTTTAAAAACTAATAGAAAAATACATTAGCTCATAATAGTTCAATGACATATTTATGTAAATAATAATGAGAAGTAAAGGCATCTATTAAAAAATGTACATGAACTCTATAACCGCGACACCTCAGGTTTTTTTTGTGAAAATGCTTCTTTATTAGTATATAGGGAATTATGATAACTCCGCATAGGCCAAACCAATGAAGCATCAACTTGCGACCATATATATTATCCACAAAATTCGGCCATTTATCAGAGATTCCTTTGGTGTAGTGGTGTTAGGAGTGTTAGTGAAGACTTGCATATAGTCACAAAATTCAGCCCACTTTTTGTTCTTGTGGCCCTCTAAAAGTTAGTGACGGCTCTGATTATACGGGAAAATGGCCAATTCCCCCCAAATTTAGTTACTTTATCGCATTCATACATAGAACTTTCAAGTGTTCTTATAACTAGAACTAACTAATAATTTGAATTACCTACATAAACTATAAATATGGCCAAAACACACAAATCTGCAAATCTGAAGATGCCGTTAGTTAAACCGTAAGTGTAACTGACTAGGATGCCACGTGGAAGGACAAAATACCCTTTTCTAATATTCGAACGCGTGACCTACAAATAATCGAAATAAGTTTGATACCAAAATACCCTTTTCTAATATTCGAATGCGTGACCTACAAATAATCGAAATAAGTTTGATACCAACTGTGCTACAATAATTCTCGTTAGAACTCCAAGGGTATGTGTATATATACACTTCCTTTTCTTTTCCTCCTCGTGAAGTGAACATAGGATATCTCCTCTACGAGTACGAACCATCATCTGTCTCAATCGAAGCTCGATTTCGTTACGCATCATCAAAGACCAACGAATCAAGTAGTTTACTCAATTTAGCAAAAAAAGAATAATTAAAACCCTAAAAACTCCTTTTATCAATACCCAAGTTGAGACAATATGAAACGCCCAATTTTAAAGATTTTGATAAGAATTTCAAACACTGAGTGCTTCAATAACATAACCCAGATGGAAATATTTTTGAAAGACACCAAAAGACTAAATTTGAAACTGATGACGTAAAATGAGAACTCAAATAAGAACAGAGAACGAAACAGAGTATTTATTAATAAGCAGCGGAATAATAAAATGAAACAACGTTCACTGGAAACGCAGAATCATCATCTCATCTGCAAGAGTCTCAAAGAGAGAATCTCCAGCCAGAATAGAAAACAACAATCAGATTTTGCATAATAGAAATGATGAGCTACAAGTGCTCGTTATACTAAGTAACTAACAGAGTTAACTGATATTATTCGTTAGCCGTCACGTCACCGTTACGTTGACATCCTTGGCATACTTCCTCCTTCGCTAACAGCTCACAATCCAGCTCATCTCGCACGTGACACTTCTCTTCTTATCTTCACTTGCCTTGACTTCAAACGTGCGATTGCCAGCTCCTCATTTGCTACATCAAATCTCCCCTCTTCGAACAACCATGCCCACATGGTTGAGAGCCAGGATCCCAAACTCGGTTGTCAAGGCTGGATGCTCTGCTTTTGAAGTCTCCAAACAGAGAGCTTGTAGTCCTTATTGTCTTGAATTTAAACCTCCAATCCTTGCCTAACTTGGCCTCTCCCAAAGTTGAAACACAACCGTTGCTACCCATCAAATGCTTATATGAGTGCATCTTCAACGGGAAGCTCTGAAATGTTCTTCTATTTTTTGTAACATGGCTCCAACGATCGATTTTTTCCATTATCACGATCCGAGAGATTGAGTGGTTCAAAACTTCCTGTTGCAGCAGATCAATGAGACGACTCAAGCACACCTTAAACTTCATTCTCCAACAATGCCACACAGAAATGTAGTTTGTTATGTCCATATGTGACTTCAGCTCTATAAACGATGGCAAGAAGTTGAAATCCCATTTGTGCTTTAGTTGGAACCACTCATGACCAAGCATAGTAAACTGTTGCAGGTCTTGTAAACTTTGTCTCTGCATTCTATTAGAGAAACAAGTTGAACGCTGGAACAACACACTCACACCAATACCATTGACG
>NC_025699.1:22422315-22430310 GCF_000633955.1 Camelina sativa
ATACCATTGACGACATGACGCTCTTCCTCATGATGATCAAACCTCCTGTTAATGCCAAAATTTGAGACATAGAAATCATGATTGTGTCGTTGCTTTATGTCCTCCATTTCCTCTTCTGTTTTATTTAACCAAACCTCTGATTGGACTATAGCTGCTGGAAGAGAAACTAAAAGAAGTTTGCTCGGCTTTATCGTGACTCCTATCCAAGTTTGCCCCACGCAGCTTAGAATCTCAAGGCCATATGAAACCCAGAAAACTGAATGATTAACCTCTGGAGGTCATGGTGCTGCACCATAAAGAAAGACAAGCGATCTGTTGTGAAGATTCACAACTCCCAACTCCATGACCTGAAGATCACCAACAACATGTGTAGCTAGTAATCTTCCACGTTCCCACACACGATTAGCTCGTTTGACAAGAAACAACATCTGCTTTTTAAACTCGTAACCATAGATCTCCAACCCATGCTTCCATTCTTCTAGACCAACATTAGAGTACATAGGTAAGGTACCAAGTTCCTTTTTCCAATTCTATGAGTCTGGAGAAGAGAACATCTTTGTCCCATAGAGTCTATGTGCGGTCTTCTCAGTTATACCACCAGTCTGAACTTTACTTAGCCAATCCCACTTATCTTGTACACATAGTAACCCACCAACACCATGACCGGTGTGAGTCTCATTCAAGTTTGTACCAACATTGGCTTCCTGAATCCACAAATTTTCTTGTATAAATTCTCGTGGTGGTGACATGTCTTTGAACTAAAACCACCAAGTCTTAAGAAACGTTTTTCTTTTCCCACATTTCAACATTTTTTCTCCTAGTGGCATTGAATCAAACATTTGGGGTGCATTAAGCTTGACATCTCCAAGATTAGTAGTTGACTGAGCTTGATGTGTTCCAATCACATATTGGCAATCCTCACTAACATCCAAAGTTGGTTTACATAAAGTAAGGCTAGGTTGCAAGGATAAAACTGGAACCTGATGTTGTGAAACCAAGGTCGTATGCTGCACACAAGTAGATTCCTCAGTTGATTCCTCCTCTGTCACCATCTGAAATGGTGGAATCGATTCTTCAGTAACACTTGCTGCAATCACTTTTGTGTTTGCTTCGTTTTTCACTTCTCGATTCTCACTTTCAATCACTTCTTTAGCAACTTCAGTTTCAACAAGTTTTTTATCATCGAGCACTTGATCTTCATCGCAATCTACCATGATAATACCTGAATTCTTGTGACGAAGATGGTGATCTGGAGTTTCCAATTCATCGCAAAACATACAAAGGCCTTTGAACCATCTCTCGTTAAACTCTTCCCATGAGATTCTCCGACGAATCTTCTTAACTCGTACCCCCAACGATTCCGCCGTTACAAGAGCCACACCCTCTTCCGCCATTGATTCCGAGGAAAGACGATGCTCTGATACTATTGATGACGTAAAATGAGAACTCATATAAGAACAGAGAAGGAAACAGAGTATTTATTAATAAGCAGCAGAATAACAAAATGAAACAACGTTCACTGTAAACGCAGAATCATCATCTCATCTGCAAGAGTCTCAAAGAGAGAATCTCCAGCAACAACGATGAGGAACAAAGATCAGCAAACCCAGAATAGAAAACAACAATCAGATTTTGCATAATAGAAATGATGAGCTACAAGTGCTCTTTATACTAAGTAACTAACAGAGTTAACTGATATTATTCGTTAGCCGTCACGTCACTGTTACGTTGACATGGCATACTGTCTCCTTTGCTAACAGCTCACAATCCAGCTCATCTCGCACGTGACACTTCTCTTCTTATCTTCACTTGCCTTGACTTCAAACGTGCGATTGCCAGCTCCTCATTTGCTACATCAAAAACCCTAGATTTGTTCCTGCTATCGCTCGTAAGGAGGGAGAAGAAGAGGAAAATGAGGGTATATATTTATTTATGTTTGGAGTTGTTCCGAGAATTATCGTAGCATATATTGTCTTGAACTTAGTTTGGAATTAGAGAAGTTAAGGGTTAGAGTCTTGAAAATTGTTTTTTTTTTAATTTTAATTTAGATGAAACGTCGTCGTTTTGACTTGTTTTTGTAAAACACAGTCACTTGGTTCATCCACGTGGCATCTTAAGTAGCTACACTAACGGTTTAACTAACGACATCTTTAGATTTGTAGGTTTTTGCCATATTTATATAGTTTATGTAGGAAATTCAAATTATTAGTTAGTTCATATAGTTATAAGCACACTTGAAAGTTCTATGTAGGAATCCGATAAAGTAAATAATTTTTTGGGAGAATTTGTAGTTTTCCCTCTGATTATATATATCCTTTTATATAAAGCTACCAAAATATATATAATATATATATATATAGCCATATCAAAACACACAACCTCAGAATATATATATTGTCAAGCCGTACTTTCTAACACAACATTTATTACAACCGAGCCATGAAGGTCACTGTAAAACCTGACGTAGTATCTGTACAAACTAAGATGCAACCAATGCTGAAAAGAACTTTTTTTTTATTATTAAAAATCACTTAAACATTTTTATAAGACATGTTTAATCTGATTTACACACAATCAACACAACTTATCATTGATAAATTCTTAATCTAACCAAAACTTTTTAAGAATTCTTAAAGCTTATTCGCTTAGCTCTTTTATTTCTATGCGGCTCAACATAATCTTAAGTCTCAATTCCAATATATATAGGTATCCAACATATCACGTAGGCTAACCTACATTCCTATTTTAGGATAACTCCAAATATTCTTTTTTGATCTGATGATATCTTCTTGCTTGACAATAAAGAAAACTCCAGTATTCCAATTATAATTTGCCGCGTCATTCCAATTATACGTTCATTACTTCCTGCCCACATCTTCTTCCAATGTCTTATAGACTAGCCTTGTTCCACCAAATTTCTTTGTGCTTTCAGTATCTTTCTATCAATTATTTTATCCAACTACAAATTAGCAAAGAACCAACACAAAAGGAATACACAATGATGCTTAATCTAAGCTAAACAAGAGATTGATTTTGGTAACTGAACTTAACTAATCAAAGCAAACAACTCAAAGGAAGCAAAAGAAAACAAATGGCAAAAGGACTAACAAGAATGCAACACAATCAAAGAAAGAAATAAGTAAATCAATCAAAAATAACTAAAAGGTGAATCCCCAGGTTAAGGTAATTGATTCGGAGTGATAAAGATATGGATTTTGGAGCTTTACACAACTTCTAACAACCAATGATCCTTATGTAACGCCCCGACCACCACCATCTCTTAGTGGGCTCAATGTCCACTTCCAGTCCATGGGCCCACCTTCCTTAATGGAGCTCACGACCTTTCACTAGACTTGTGAGCCCATCCATATCCACTGGTCGGTTTCCTACGTCTGGGAGGTTTTAAAGACTTGTTTACCGTCCCTACAAATCACCACATGATCTTTCCCTGTGTTTTGTCCTCACTCGCACAGTTCCGACAGTCACTTCCCGGAAGGTCACCCATCCTGAGACTACTCCAGCTTAAGCATGCTTAACTCTGGAGTTCTCTCAAGACCGTTTTAAAATCTAAATAATTTAAAGGGTCCTGAAAGAACTCCAGAGTTTAAAGGGTCCTGAAAAAACTCCAGAGTTAAGCGTGCTTGAGCTGGAGTAGTCTCAGGATGGGTGACCTTCCGGAAAGTGACTGTCGGAACTGTGTGAGTGAGAAAAAAATACAGGGAAAGATCATGTGGTGATTTATAGGGACGGTAACAAGTCTTTAAAATCTCCCGGACGTATCTAACCAGCCGTCGGATATGGATGGACTCACGGGCCTAGTGAGAGGACATGATGCCCATTAAGAAAAGTGGGCCCATGAAATGGGATTGGACATGGGGCCCACTAAGAGGTGGCGGTTGGGGCGTTACAATTAGACATTAGATTTTATATGTTAATTTTGAAATGTTTATAAAAGTATGTTAGGATAATAGGTGCACATTATTTAATTTGGAAAATAGCAAACTGTTTTAATTTATTATTCTATTTTTTCTTTAACTTTGAATCTTATTATGTTACAAGGTTTTGAATCCACGGTACGCGTAGGTTTATTTGATATATTTTGATAAAAATTATATATACTCACTCTGTTTCAAAATATAATAAATGACCACTTTTAAAAAGTTCAACCAATCATAAATAAAACTGCATAATAAAATATATTAAACTAATCTAAAAGTAGCATATAAACTTGAAAACATCTTATATTATGAACAAAAATAAATTATCTAAAACATCTTATATAATGAAATGCAGGGAGTATGTGGTTGATGACAGTAATGAAATATTATCTTATAAAAATAAATTATATTAGTATTAAATAAAAATTTAAATTTCAGATATACAATTTAAAAAAATACAAAAATGAGTTGTGTTATACATTCAAATCAGATCAAAAAAATCAGGAATTTAACTGGACGTCCAGGCAAGGCGAATCAAACTGGTGACCTCACATATCCTAAACCATTTCTTTGACCACCAGAATAATTTTGTAATCTTGAATTTATCTCGTTTTCATATTTAATTGATCACTACCACCTATGTTTTCGTGTTTTTATTCAATGTTTTCTTATTTTTCATATTCTTTCTTGTCATTTTCATTGTCAAATTTTATAGTAATTGTCATCGTTACTTTTATCATGTTCTTCGTTATACTCTTCTTTTTTTTTGTTTTTTCTTCTTTTTCCTCGTCAACTTTTTCACATTCTTTCACTGAAAAACATTTTTTTTAGACTTCCATACAATTTGTTAACCCATTAAACTCCAAAACCAAAATCTTTTATTTTCTCATAAAATTTGTGCAGTTTATAAAGACCAGAATAGTCAACGCATGCATCCAATTATTGATAATTTCATCCATATACTTATTCGGTTTAAGATCCACATGTATTGAAACTTTTCAAACCAAAATCCTTATTCGCAGAGAAAGTAATATGAACACATGTATAGTTAAAATAATATTTGTGCTTTTCGTCGATCCTTCTTCTTTAAACTCAAATAACATCAACTTAAGGTCTTGCGACGTCAATCCTTCTTTTTTAGACTTAAAAATAAAAAATTTATTGCAAGAATATCAAATCATATTTCTTTTATTTCTATAAATTTTAATCTTTTTCTTCTAAAAATTCTTAACAATACAGGTTACTACTATATTTCCAAAAATGTTAATCAGTGAAATATCTAATTCTTATTGGTTGTTTTAAATCCTATATGGACACCTTTAGGAGTTTATAGCTTCAACTTTTTATTATTATAGATATAATATTTTAAAATTTCTATGGAGGTTAAGTAATTGTAATATTTTCAAACATTTTATGAAGTTTAAATATTTTTCATATTTGAACCTTTTAAAAGTTTCAATATTTATAATATTTAAACTTTTAAAATTTATAGTTATAATTTTTTAGAAACCTTTATAAGAAAATAAATTCTTAAATTTAAAGATCATAAGATTTTGAAGTTTTAAAAGGTTTCAAAATATAATATTTGAACCTTTTAAAAAGTTCAATATTTATAATATTTTAAAAGTTCAATATTTATAATATTTTAACTATTTAAAAAACTTTTTAAAAGCTAAGAACTTTTAAAAGTTTCAATATTTATAATATTTGAACTTTTAAAAATTTTCAATATTATAATATATTTTTTGAAACTTTTTAAAGTTTTAGTTGATCAAATAAAAAACCGGATCAAACGAATAAAACTTTTAACTTGGACGCCTGATAAATCAAGCTTTCCTGCTTATTCGCGGTTGGAATCATATTAATAGTGGTTCTGAACCAATGTCTAAAAGATTTATAGCCGATGTGGGACGTTGTACATAGTTCTTTTATTTTTATAAATTTAAATATTTTCCTTTTTCTAAAAATTCTGGAAATTTAAAAAATGTTTATGAATGACATGTCAAATCCTTATAGGTTGTTTAAAATAATTCTTAATATTTAAAATTCTGGAGATTTTCAAAAATGTTAATAAGTGACATGTCTTATCTCTATTGGTTGTTTAAATTCCTATGTGGACGCCTATAGGAGCTTATAGATCCTACTTTTTATTAGTATAGATTGAAGACAATTTCATATTAGTATTACTTTTTTTTTTTGGACAACAAAAGATTAGCTCATATGAGTCAATTGGGTGAGAAATTGTTTACATACAAAATATTATGCGGAGATGTACGCGCTTGGCGTGCCAAATAATCCGCATTTACATTTGCATTTCTAGAAATAAGAGATAAACAGAAAAAAGTAAAGTCTTCCCTATCAATCTTGATATCTGAAAAGACCGACCTTTTTCTTTTTTAATAATAAATAATAAAATAATAATATACATAAATAAACAACAACTAGTGGTCTCATACCCACTAGCCACCTAACCACATTCACAATCAACAGCGGAATAACAATACCAATAACAATATCCATTAATATCCAATAATAAAACCAATACTATAGCTAAGCAATATCCAATAACAAGATAACCAATAATCGAATAACCAATCATCAGAAAACAAGAAACCAGCAACCTAACAATGTTTCTAATGACTCAACTCTAGCAACCTAACAATATTTCTAATGACTCAATTCTAGCAACCTAACAATGCCAGACAACATCCAATCGAGTCCCTAGAACATCCTCCTCTTCATCGCCTTGATTCCACGATCACACTTTGCCTTTACCTGCACCAAAAACACATATTGAGATGCATGAGTATTTGATAAACACTCAGTGAGGCAACCCTCCCATCTACTGGGCTATACACACAAGTAAAAGTGATTCCAATGATCCCAATTTGCTGGTGTCGACCGACACCAAGTGGTGTCGATCGACACTCCTTCTGCAACTGCGATCCGCACGAAGTCGAGAGTCGAATCTCGCTCCCAAATCTCCTCCAAATCGTCCAATACTCGAAACCCAAGCCTTATACATCCGTAGGAACCTGTATCAACCAATCCCAGCAAGAAAAACACACAAACAAGCAACAAACAAGCAAGAACAAGGAAATCAAAGGCTTAGATTAGCCATGGTCATGCACTCACCTCTCTGCAGAAAGATTCTGACCAATAAGAACGAATTCCCTCACTCTTAGCAAGCTTCTAGCACTTTTCCAGCCTTAGATCTCCCAAGAACAGCGAGGAATCTCACCAATCTCTCTCATAAGCTCAAGAACAATGTTTTCTCTCTTTTCTTCTCAAAAACAAACAAACGGCAACAAACACCACTTCCAAAACCCTTATGGTCGACAATTCCTTTAAATATCTTGGTTTAGTGATTTTCCTTAAACCAAACCGACTAAAATCGACAATTAAATCAATTCGATCGAACAGGAAAAACAATGGTGTCGACCGACACCCCCTTGGTGTCGATCGACACCCTCACCCAAAACGTACAAATTGGTTTGCGGGTGTTACAATTCTCCCCCACCAATCTAGATTCGTCCTCGAATCTCGAACAACCATCAGCCAAGGAATCCCGTGCGACCGTCTCCACGGCCCGCACTCCTCCGACCGATCTACAGAAGTTCACCTCTAGGCGATAGACTCACGCTCCAGGCATCATTTGCTCTCGACTTTTGGACTTTCCTTTACCCATAGGCCTAAACCTTGAGTTTTTGTTGGCTCCCCATCAGACTTAAGTCTGCATGCCATAATATTGGCTCCTCATCGGGCCTAAACCCGCATGCCATAATATATAAGGAAAAATCCAACTCGTCTCTCGGGTTGCCACCCTACAGCGCGCCCCCAGATCGTCATCTGAAGTCAATATACCAACCATATTCCCAAGCCACAAAGTCTCTGAATATGGCAGTTCTAGGAGAAACTAAGTCCTCCAAGAGCCGCGAGCAAACAATTCTGGACACGTCTGAGTCCTATCCCTATCCAGGTTTCCTTCCCGTGGCTCGCGTAAAACATCTCAATGTCCTACCAACCACATATCCCCTCACTGGAACAACTCATGACC